>NC_090790.1:8305000-8315000 GCF_040054535.1 Antennarius striatus | reverse complement strand
TGAGCGGCATCGGGGGAGAAGGAGCCCCGCCATAAACCCTCTTCCATCCATAGACAGCCACTTTGGTCTCCCCGTTTGGAGTGGAGCAGGCGGGCTGCTGACAGGAAGGGGACGGGTCCCACAAAACTGTTTTCCTGAGTGCCGATTCGGTGATCTGCCGACCGGATTTACCAGTCAGTGAGGTCTCCAGACAGTTGGACAGCAATGGTAAATGGGACCTGAGGGTGATCAGCAGTGACTCCGTGCTCTGGGGCTCGTACCGCGATCCACCCAATGTCATTGAGAAGGTTACCCGTCATTTCATGCACTTTGTTCAGCATATGTTTCAATTTTCAAAGTGAATCCACAAATCGACTTGTAACTCCCACACGTGAAATATGAAACACAATTACTTTGAGGATATTTTCCAACAGTCAAACGAAGAAAGATAATAGAAGTTTCGTGGCTATTCCATTTTTCATATTGATTCTCAATGCTACAGCAAAATACTGTGGGGAAAAAATACCAGTCTACAGCCTGAACAAATGTATTCTCTTCTTGCTTTGGTAAAACAAAGGACCAATGATAAACTTCTCTCTCCACAAGGAACCCCTCTTCCCCCTGCCTGATAGAGATGTCTATCACAGCAGCCACACTCAACCCCCTCCCCTGCTTTCGCTGCCTTTCTGACTCTCACCATCTTTTTCTCATGGCTTTAATCTCCCAAGTTCCATCTATTCCTCCCTCCATGACAAACTTGAACAGACTGTGCAGCATTTTTCCCCAAAAATTCAATTGTGTAAGCTCAAACTCCCCCCCGCCCCTTCCTCTCGCACCTCCTCATGCTGACACCCTCTCTATATTCATCTTTTTCATCACTCTCTTTCTAACCAAGCACTCTCATCCTTCCTTCTCTTCCTACCCTTCCCCCCTCTGAATCTCACTCTGTCCTAGTTTCCACAGCCTGCGTTATGAATTATGTGCAACTAGCTTGCCTCATGAAAGAATCATCTTCACAAATGAATAATAGATGTTGAGGAGAATAGAAGTGTAGGTTACAAACTGTGTTTACCCTCACCGCATCATCTACTGCCTTATTGACTTCATCATAGTTAAACTGGCTGATTGACTTATATTATAAAGTGACAAGCTTGTTAGAAACATACTGTACATCCACTGTGACCCCTTAACCAGTATAGATGGGATGTGTACTGGGTCACTGCCTCACACACACATGCACACACGCACGCGCGCGCGCGCACACACACACACACACACACACACACACACACACACACACACACACACACACACACACACACACACACAAACACACACACGCATATACAGTATACATTGGTAGAAAAACAGTAGACAGCAGTTTCAGACAGCAAACTCTAGTGGAAAAGTCTTTTTATTAGCCAAACATGCCCTCTCCTGCCTCATAGTTATATAACACATTTGATCAAAATTCTGAAACACAAAGAACTAATATACAGTCATATATGTTTCAAAGTTTGGCTGTGTTATTGATCGATCATTCATTAGTTCATTCATTTTCTTAACTGCTCTTTCCGTTGTTGTGGGCCATGGGATGGCTGGAGCCTATCCCAGCTGACCTACGGGCAAGAGACGGGGTATGCTCCGGATGCGACGCCACATGAAAGACAGACAACCACTCATGTACACACTCACACCTACAGACAATTTGAGACTGACCAATTCACTTGAAGTGCATATTTTTGGTGGTGGGAGGCAGCCAGAGATCCCAGGGAGAACCTATGCAGACACGAGAAGAACATATAAACTCTGCAAACCCAGAATCATCTTGCTGTGAGGCGACAGCGCTACCCACTGCACCAATGTGTCGCCCAGTTCTTGATCAGTGATGTGTTATACCCATCTTTGCAGTTTAACATTTTTAGTAAATTTCAGGTGCAGATAAGTAGAGCGGGTTGTTATCTAATGGAGGGATGATGTTTGACCCCCTGGCTCCTCACAGCCAGCAAACTGGAAAGGCGCCATGTCTGCGACATTGGGTTAGCAGATGGACGTAATGTAAGGATGGCGCCCAACAGCCAACAGTTCTGTGTAGTTCACGAGAACAAAACAAGATCTCCACATTTCGTCTTGCCGCTCCCGGTACCATCCTTGTCGGCACGAATGCTCTGGACGCCCTTAATGGAAATTTATTTATCCGGGATCATAGCCATGTTTCACTGAAGCACATCAGACTGCGTCCTGTGTTAGCTTAGCTCCTCCATCGTGTTAGCCAACTATCTCTCATTGACTGTAAAGACTGTCAGGAGACACATCTTTAATTATCTCCTCTCCTTACTCATCTGTTGTCTCCTCCACTGATTTCTTTCCCATTTGCAAGCACTGCGTTTTTCTCCATAAAAAATCCTCCGCGATTTATACCGGTCATTCTCAGTTCGATCAGTTGGTCTCATGTGAAAACATTGCAGCCATGGAGTTGTTACGTTCAGAGACTGCAACATCCCTCGACACCCCTGAATTCAAAAATTTGTCTTGACCTACACATTTTTGAGGCTCTGGCTTCCTGAAAGTGTTGCTTTTTGTTTTGTGATTGTATCTCATCAGGTTTTAGAGATGTGCACTTAAAAAGGTGTACAGTGCGACGTCGTTCCTTGTGGTTAATGCATTCCAGGAACCACACGTGATTAACTAATTCTGCGATAGAGCGACAAACTATTTACCTTATTATTTACAGTAATTTAAACATTTTTGAACCCTCCCCATACTGTTATTAAACCACCTTCTGTCCGTTTTACCTTTTCCCGCACTCTTATCGACTGTTTAAAACACTTTTGTGTCTCATGTAAGTCTGAGATTCACAGAAAGTAGCGCACTTCTAGATGCCAATAGAATACTGTAGAATGCACGTAGAGTATCATGGGACTGCCTTCCAAAAATCTACGATGAGTACAAAAGTTGAAATTTGACCTTGACCTAGTATTCTCAAGGGCAAGGTCATCAACTCATTTTCATCCCCTTTTCCTCCCGAGTCATGTGCTTTTTTTCATTTTTCTATCTGCAACGGTTGTGGAGATATTTGGTGGACGGACTGACAAATGCACAGACGGACGGACACACAAACACTGACAATAACAATACATCACCGCTTTGCAGGGTGTAATAAGAGAAAAATACTCCGGTGCTTTATTTTCAGAAGTTACTGAAGGTAAAGCACCGGAACCAGAACTTTTCCATTGAAGACATTAAGTACAACAAATCACTCTGGGCAATATGTTTTAAAAACAGTCTAACTGGACATCTGGCAGCTGTGTGACATTAGTTAAGAAGAGTGTAATATGGGATTTTTTATTTTTTTTGATGAGCTTAGTTGATGGATCCTGTTTGTTTCTTTCTATTTGGTTGTTGTTTGTGAGGGTACTTGTTGGCAAAGTAACAACATTTTTTTATTAAATGACTTAATCACATACCTGCAGAATTTATCGGATTACCAGCCTTAACCAACAGTCATCCATTTGAAAGTATACCCAGGAACTTCTAAGAGCACACTGCATTGTTGGGTCTCTGAAGAAGGACAATGGTTTAGATCTGCTCAATTTGTCATGACGTAATTTATGTTGGGATTTGTTGCTACACAAATAAAATGAACGAAAAACTGAAAACATTTTTAAAATCTTGCTGCATTAGTCCATTGTGTCCACTTAACTCCATAAACCAATATTTCTTTCATACATCCCTGAAGTGTAAGGCTGTAAGTGTACGGCTGAGACAGTAGGTAGGTTTACAATAATTTTAGCACAACTATTTGTGTAGTGCTTTGATGTATAATATCTGCTGAGCCGCACTTGAATATCTTGGGAAATAACGCAGGACAAACCGAATACTCCATTACCCGAAGGAATAAACCCTGAATAATCAAAAGAGGGCAAAAAGGTAAAGATTTGCTCTGTGCATCTGAATAGGTATACTGTAGGTCATTGGCTGACTTTACGATGATTAGATGTTATTCACAAAAGCACAAATTCACTGTTGATGATAATCAATGGTCCTTAGACTCAAGGGGCCATTGCAGTATGTGGTCAATATCTTTCACTGAACAACCTGTGATGATCTGCATCTCCCATGTTCTGTTTTCCATTATCTATACGTTCCTGACTTTGTCTTGTTATTGGTTTTCAGTTCATGTACTTTTCTGGTTTTCTGTTCCTGCCACATTCATGATTCGCTGCATCTGGTTTGTTTCCCCTAGTAAATTAGTTGATCATTAGTTCCACCTGCAACTAATATAGCACCCCGGTCTGTCTATTTAAGGCCTTTCACTTCCGTTCAGCACTGTCGCAGCGTAATTTAGTATCCGTTTGAGCAGAAAGTCTCGTATGCCAAATCGTTATTGTATTCCTTGACCACGTTTTGTACGACCACGAGTTAGCCTTGCCTTGTCTGTTCTTCTTCTGGATTTTGACTCCTTGCCTGTTTGACCATGATTTTGGATATTCCTTTGGTGCTGTAAACTCTGAGCTTTCCTGCTTTTGAAAAAAGATTGATTAAAGGTTTCGGATTTTGTGATTTTTTGACTTTCGTGCCTGGTTCCTTTGGAATCCGTAACACAACTATTTTTAAAAAAATTAATAATATAAGTGATATGTATGTATACTATGTACACTCTGAGACTGGCTGTTAAGCAAGCAAGGAGAAAAAGAGCCAGGGGTAGACAGAGTTGTGGTAATTATAGATCAAGAGGATGGTAATTCTACAGAGTCTCTATCCCTATGGTTGGGGTGGGGGGTGGGACCAGACAGGGAGAAAGAGAGGAAAGACTCAGGGGGAGAGAAATAAAGCAGAGAAGGGGAGAGAGAGAGTAAGGGAAAGGGGGTCAATTTGAATAGAGTGAGGAAAGAAGAGAGGAAGACGAAGAGAAGGAAATACATTTCAATCTAAACAATCTGTTGATGCTATGAATTTATTTGGTCAAGTCTAACCAGTTAAGGATTACCAGATAGGTTAGGATTGTACCTTACCCTGTCTCATCCTAGAGGTTAAAGAAGGCTGGAAAAAAAGCAAATTTATAAATAATTAACATTTCATTTCAACAATATGAAATACAATTTGTGTGCTGTGTACACTCATACCCACAACATTCCCCATTATCCTCATTTGTCGTCACACATGACTTCCCAAATTAGAGTTGTATTTCAGCTGCAACAATTTCCTGTTTCTCCCACTACCTGTCCTCGTACATTGCAGCCTGCTCTTTCAGCCCTATCAATACTATCCAATCCAATCCAATCCAAACTTTATTTGTTGAGCACTTTACCACAACCGCAGTCGACCAAAGTGCTGTACAGGCGAATGAATAAAAAAGAACAAACATTATAGATAAAAGACAAAATGGTTCAAATATTATAAGTAAAGTTAATCAACTAAAAACACAAAACATAAAATATGGATAAAAACAAAAGCAACTAATCAGAGCAATAAAAAGTAAGATAAAAAAGATAAGACAAAATAAAATCAGGTGTCTATCTAGATGTTAAAAGCCAAAGAGAAGAGGTAGGTCTTCACACGAGATTTAAAAACAGACAGAGAAGAGGCCTGTCTGATTTGCTGTGGCAGATTATTCCACAATTTGGGTGCCACAACAGCAAAGGCACGGTCCCCTCTGAGCTTCTTTTTGGTTTTAGGCACATTCAGGAGCAGCTGATCAGCTGACCTGAGAGCGCGAGCAGGTACATAGCGGTGTAGAAGCTCAGGGAGGTAAGGTGGGGCAAGGGCATTCAGGGATTTAAAAGTAAATAAAGGGATTTTAAAATGGATTCTAAAATGTATGGGCAGCCAGTGGAGTGAGGCTAAAATGGGGGTAATGTGCTCATGTTTACGGGTGCTGGTCAACAGACGTGCAGCAGCGTTTTGAACCATCTGGAGACGGGAGATGGAAGAAGCACTAACCCCCACATAAAGATAATTACTACTATAAGAGAATACTACTATCAGCTTCAGGTGGAAGAATGATACCACCTTGAGCAAGAATGCCAAATTTGAATGTGAGCCAATGGCTCCAGCAGCCTGCAATTTGCTATGTTGATGCAGAGCCCCCAATTCCAACTATGTGCCAACAACACCCGTACGTGGTGCTATTACTGGTCCTCTGTCTGAGCACATAATAACCACTATTTAGCGTTGTTCTGTATACACCATGCTACAGCAGGAACACTACGACCACATGCATAGATCTAGTCAAAGTGTGGGTGGTAGTGGTGTGAACTTGAGAAATGTCCTGCGCCTTTCCCACACTGACTTAAGGAATAGACATTATTAAGGTCTATGGTAGCCAGACTTATAATGGCAATTTGATTCTAGTAACCAGACAATGTGCTTTGTGTTATTACTGTACACAAAGAACAACATGTGAATACGTCAACAATGACGCTCTTGCACTAAGTACAGAGGGACACCATGCCACACATACTGACTCGGTCATCATTGCCTTCTACTTTTACTACAAAGGCTAAATTGCCATCTGAAAGAAGGCCCAAAAGCCCCCTCTCTGCAATACAATTGGTAAGTGGATATTTCATTTATCCTCCCTCAAAGCTTTTGCGTGTGCTTGAACATAAGTGGAAATGAAGGAATCAGTGGAATCATGCTCAGCTGGGCTTTAAAACCCATGGGCCACAAGGCTGTTTGCCTTCAAAAGATATCAACATCACCTGTCACAGTGGGTAATTTCCGTCATACATAGTGTGTGGAATATGTAGCTGTACAACAACAACACCATGTTGAACAATAAAAATAAAGCATGGTATTTATCATCAATATTCCTTTTTGTTGCGCAACTAAAAAAATTAAGGCATTGTTGATCATTTATTTTGCAGAGACTAATTAATATTGATCAAACACTTGTATTTTGCGATAGAAGCAGGTAATTTCTTCACCTCCTAGCTACTTTCCTCTCACTTCTTTGACTGGTCAATGCATCACCTCTAATCCAAAGGCTTCATTAAATGATAAAGGATGGCTTTAATGAGCATCCCTCAGAGTGAGGTGAGAAAGAGAGGGAGAGAAGTATAGAGAAACAGATGAAAGCAAAAATAAACAGCTGTTACATGTGGTCAACAGAAGGAAATTAGAGTGTTATGCACTTCTTATTTAACACTTCAATATATATTATGGCAATAACGATTAGTAATCTTAAGAAAATTACAGCTTCAATTGCAGACTACAATTTTACTTATGGTCAGTAAAAAGTTGCTCTGTAGCTTTGACTTAATTTGTGTCGGTGCATCAAGCTTATAAAAGTCTGCAAACGTCAATCCACGCATGGTGTCCCCCCAGCTAGACCATGAAATACCGCAATAGTCTGGATCTAAAGTGATAGCAGACTCATTAATAAAAGTCCAACTCTCATTGTCAATACTAATTGGTAAAGTTTGACAGAGCTGTTATAGGGCACAGAGCTTCAAACTTAAATGAGGTGAAGCTTTGCTGTGGATCAGATAGTTGAATGAGAAAATGTTTGTCTCAAAGTTTTGGGAGAGAATGTGGCTATGGGGGTTGAAAGTGTATTTACAAAAGTATTTTATAGTTGGAGGGTTGTTCACACAGTAAGGGGTAATTCACCAATTTACAAGACCCAAAGGGTCCATTTCAAAGGAGGCCAGGGGGTGGACATCTGAACCGACATTTAGTACTGTAAAATCTGTTGATGGCTGTATAAGATCAGACGTTGTCAAGATTGTCAGAGTAACACTCTCAGGGTGATGCTCTCCATACTGGCATGTAATAAAGAAAAATGATTGATCACATCAAGTCAGTAATTCATAATTCTTCAGAGAATTAGCAACTCTCAATTTAGCCAGAAGAATTATTTTTAAAAGCATCTTTCACACATGCTCTTCTAAGGCAAACAGCAGAGAAAGCATTTTACATAATGAGCTTGTACATGGTAATGTGTAATATACTGTATTTGGTAAATTGAAATAAAGTTGAACTGAGTGGCCCTAGAGTTGTTCTGGGAGTGATATTATTGCAGAAAAAACCTGTAGCTGCTCCTTATGGACTCTTTAGGCATTTCAAAGGGCATTAAATATACTTCAGTTCATGACAATAAACAAACACATCTAATGAGATTATTATCCTTAACCATAAAGTGGTTGGGAATAGGAATGGTTTCCATCTGTGTTTACATTACACTTAATGACTGAACATCTTTTCTCAGAACCTGTCACGAAAGGGCAAGATACGCTTTATTCTGTTACATCATTCTGGAGAACTGCATTTGAACAATTACTACAGATAAACAAGTTTTAGAGGAGTTATGATCCTTGATATAGATTTTGTGTGTATGACAGTATATTGATAAAAGTCCAACTCTCACTGTCAATACTATTCTCTTTGTATACTTTAATCACCCCCCCGAAGGGTAATTACTGGTAACCTTTACTAATGAGTAAATGTTGCCAGTATGTTACATGGTACAGAGATGAATGGAGAATTGCTATGGTTCTGATTAACACACGGTGCGTGTATCTGTTTGTTCTGTACATTTCCATATGAATATATACTTTAGAGGCAGCAGTAGCTCAGTCCATCAGTTCTTGAGCTGGGGAAGTCACCGGGTCAAGACTTGTGTGGGCTAAAACATTTGGAGTGTGAACTGGCAGTGGGGGGGCGGTCAGTTCATCTCCTGAGAACTGCCGAGGTGCCCCCGAGCAAGGCACCCCCCGCCCCACAAGCTGCCCAATCGATAAAGCTGCCCTTCACTCTGTCTCCCATTGTATATACTTTTCATGCCTACAGGCCCCATATGTGTGCCTGTGTGTGTGTGTGTGTGTTTGTGTGTGTGTGTGTGTGTGTGTGTGTGTGTGTGTATGTGTGTGTGTGTGTGTGTGTGTGTGTGTGTGTGTGTGTGTGGTGTATTTCATATGTGTGTGTACACATATATGCATGTTTCAAATGAAATGTACTAACCAAGACTGAAAAAATAGCAATTTCCCCAAGAGCCTAAATAAAGCATATTTTTTCTTTCCTATATCTTATCAGCGTTGCTGAATTGTGATTCATATTTGCTGTCAAATTAATTGAATCTTCAAAACAATCCACCTAAATTTCTAGTGGACTATAATAATAAAGTAACATAAACTCAAATAATTAGAGTAATATCCTGTGTGCTGGAAAAAGAAGTCATGACCAATTGGATTCACAAGGAACAATGATGATCTGGTCTTAGTATATGGAACAGTAGAACAACTGCTGACCCTTAGAAAAACCCAGATTCTCGTGGAAAGGTATTGTACAGCAACATTTGCAGAAGAAAATTTCTTCACATTTGTCTTTTTTTTTTTTTTCTGTCCCCAGTCATAACTTGGTACGGCCAGAAAGTTGAGCTAATGTACCTGCAGGTGTTTGCAACTGCAATTAATTCTCAGTAGTTTTAAAAATGGGTGTGGTGCTACAACAGCAGCAGAAACATACTAGAGCTGTTAAAAACTTGCAATTGCATTGCAAATGTTGTCAGATCTTACTGAAAATCTCCCACAAGTACGCACCTCGTTGGAGAACAACCCAGCAAAGAAGGTTCATCTACCATGCATACAGCTTGTGACGTTCAGAGAAACAAGTATCCCCCAAGCCCAAAGACAAGTCCTTGTTGACTGGACTACTACTGACCCACAAGCTACAGGCTGAATTTATTTATTTAATTTTTTCGGACGTGTCATTACAACAGAATTTACCTCATTCATCTCATTTGCAGGGCAGTACAGTGGCACAGTGGGTAGCGCTGTTGCCACACAGCAAGGCAGTTCCGGGTTAGAGTCCCGTTCTGTGCGGAGTTTGGATGCTCTCCCTGTGTCTGTGTGGGTTCTCTCCGGGTTCCCCGGCTTCCTCCAACTTAAAAAAAAACACACGCTTCGGGTTAATTGACCGTTCCAAAATGCCCAGTGTGTGAGTGTGTGCGTGATTGGTTGTCTAGGTCTCTGTGTGGCCCTGCGGTGCACTGGTGTTTCACCTGGAGTTCCCCCCGCCT
>NC_090790.1:6487500-6700000 GCF_040054535.1 Antennarius striatus | reverse complement strand
GATGTACCCTGCAAGAGGCAGGGGAGGCATTAAAACCATGTCTACTGGATTTAACATGATTTGTCATTGCAACATTGCCTTGGATCAAAGCAATCAATATAAATGGAGTTACTTTCTTTGTTATTTTGTACTTAATGCATTACACCAAACCCACAACTGAAATATTAAGATATTTAAATTAAAAGAACATAGGTCTGGTGTGGAATTTTCAACTTGAGAAAGGCTTTAAAATATTACTGCACATGAAAGCTGTTTTTCTTGTTTGAACTTTAAACAATTATGGATACAATCAGGATTACATTACAATCTTTACACTTGCTTTGGCTATGTATGCTTTAAATTCAATTGTGTATTCTGTTGTCTCTGTACAGATATTAAACATAAATTTTACTCATGTAATGAAGTCACCACCATAAAACAAAAGTATTCTCTAAGGATACGTTCTTATATCTGCTTAAAGCATAAGAATAAAAATATTCAAGTCTTCATTATTTACCATGTTTTCTCAATTGATGTAAAACATATCTGACAAGTTGTCTAATATACACAATTTTGTGGAATTATATTTCATGAAACAAGATGGTAACAAGTTTTTCAAAATGTGTTTTTTGATTCACATTTAACTGTACTGCTTTTTTTGTTTTTTTTTAGTCTTGGTGAGTCCTGCGTGAAATATTTTTCTTTTGGAATGGAAATGTTTCATGGGGCTCTTGCTTATCATCAGTTGTTACTGTGTTTAGCATTAAAAAAATGAGCTGAAAGCACACATCAAACAACGAGAGAGGCATCGGAGCATCTTCCTGTGTGTTTCTGTAACAATCTCTGCAAAATGCCTACACTATCATGCCAAGGTCTATCTTTCAGTGCACTGAGTGAGCTAACCTGCAGAAGGAAGATAAAGAGAAATGGCTTCAATTTCTTCCATCTGAGAAAGGGTGCTTGTTAGAGCGGAGAATCCATTACCGTTTCTCTGGGACCTTTGATCTGGGATTACACAGGAACCTCAAAGATGAGAGCTCTATGTTTGGCCTAGGACAGCTCATGACAGAGCAGCCCTGAAGTAGTTGACACCTCTGACGTGAAAACTCCTGCTGAGTCTGCTGTCAGTTACTACTCTATTACCAATCTTCATAGGTAGACAGCAAGAACAGAAAATGATAGACTTTATCCAGATTGCTCATGGCAACATCCAATCCAAGAAGACACTTTTTAATTGTAAATGAAATCAGCTGGATCAAAGATCTTTCCTTTTGTTCTTTATACCAGACTATATTCCTCGTGTTAAATTCAGAATTCCAAGACATCTGCAGTCATCTTGTCTCAAAGAAAATGGATTGATGTCCTCTAAATTGAAACATTCTGGATCGCACAATCTTGATTTTTTTTCTTGGATCCACATCAGACTGAGGTATGATACATCTTCAGGGTGTGTCTGTGTGTAAGATTTGCCAAAGCAGTGCACATATTATACATTAGATGGAAGGAAAAATCTAGCAACTGACTCTGTTCCACACAGTTGGAGAAGCTTATTAGAAAGATTTTGGCTCTCCATCTCTGTGTGAATCAGGGAGCCTTGGCATTTGTGACTGAGCCACTAGTTTGTCGGATGGCTCTTCATGGAATGCCCATTACAATATGGATATTGTCAGAATCACTCCCCCCACAGGCTTCTTTCCAATTCGATTACAATTCATGGTGTGAATGAGTGATCCCACCACCTCCACAAGTTACTGGATTACCTCATATAGATATTTGTAATAGTGGTTTAATACCCACACCAATCCACCCCCATAACATGATTATTACTGATTAAGTCATAGTACTATTGTTTATTATTCTTTTTGTCCAGCTCCTGATACACTTCACAAATAAAATGAATGGGAAGCAAAGACTTTGGATTCTGATAATGATTCAATGCCTCTTCTACATCAAATGCAGCACATAACTCATAGAGATTGAAAGACAAACAGCAAAACTAAAACAACAAACATATTGCCTCATTTACAAAAATAATACCCAATAATGTATGTAATGACTAGTAGAATTTTCACCAATCAAGGCATTTCTTGACGAGCCGCTATTAGTGATGTAAAGTCCATACTATTCCAAACAAGGCTGAACCACAAAGATGCTTTTTATGACATTTCATGTCAATACAAACTGTCTGTGAATTCTCAATAGTGTTTTATCAATGTAGACATAGCAAACATAATGTAACACATGAACTTCATAAACTTGACCAAAACTGCCCTCTGTCCTTTGATATCATAAATACTGAAGAAATTTGGAGGAAAGCTTTGATAAAATATGTGATTGTGTTTGTTCTTTCATTTTTTTCGCTGACTATGAATATAGATAATAGCGCTTCTATGCAATGGTGTTCTGATTTTGGCAAGTATTGTAAAAATGTATAAGATCCATATTCTTCTTCAAGTCATTGTAATCGCATTTAAATATATAACATAAGCATATCCTAATTAAAACCTCATGTTTGGTCTGTCAAACACGTTCCCAAAAGTGTCAGCTATACTTCGTAAGCTATATTTCAAGAAACACAGTGAAAGCATGAGAAATGCTGTAATTGTCAGTTTGAGTTTTGTACAGACATTGGACAAACATTAATTTGCACAATCTGTGGTTGTACTGAACGGAAAAAAAAAATAGCTACAAGTCAATATTTCCCTTAAATGCATTTAGATGATGAGATACAAGCTGAATTCAGCGCTGTCCCATCTACTGTGTTGTTTCACTTTCATTACATCCTAAAAGTTTTGGCTGCATGACAAAATGAAAGGACAGGACTGCTGGAGTTCATTTGCATGTGGAAGACTGAGACGGAGGGCTGTAATTCCTCAACACAACACACACACACACACACACACACACACACACACACACACACACACACACACACACACACACACACACACACACACACACACACACACAGAGAGAGAGAGAGAGAAAGAAAGAGTAGAGGTGTTGTCAAGGCGTGAAGAGGATGGGATGCTATGGTTTGTAAATGTCTAAAAGCACTAGGAATTTTGATGTTAATTCAAAAATATTCATTTTATTAAACAATGGATAGTAAAAAAGATACCCCAAAAGACTAATTAACCCAAACATTGATATATTTATTCAATTGGGACCCTTATGCCTCTCTCTGTCTGCTTCCTCTCCCTTGCAATTCTTTCTGTGGATTCATGTTGTGATCTTAACATTATAAATGGGTTCTCTGGCAGCACTTAGATTAGATTTGTTTCTATGAAATTCATTCCAGCCCTAACCCTGGTCTCTGTGTTCACGTGGCTTGTTTTCTTGATGAATGCCCACTGCCTTGTCAACTGTCATTTGCAAGATCGCTTCTCATAAACTCCTCCATATAAGGTAGCTCGAGCCCTCGCTTTTAGAATCCATACTGAATTATCTCCATAAGTGGCTAACCTTATTCGCAGTTGAAGCACCCACATGTAAAATATACAAGCCTGAACTTGATGAATGTACTGATACAATCAAGATAAAAAAGAAAAAAGTTGTTTCTCACAGGACAGCTGTCATGAAGCCTCAGGCTTTGTTTGTGAAATGGGGGGGGTTTGGGTCGCAAGTGATTGAGTTTTGATTGATGCCTGCTCTTTTGTTATGGGAGGAGAAAGACGTGTATTTAATGTCTATTGCTTCATACAGACTGATGTATTGATCACCCTGGCCTGTCTTGCCTTCGTCACACATCCTTAGGCCTGATAGCTCCCAGTGCTCCTATAAGACATCGTTATTTCTTGGTCAGCGGGGGTCATATCATATCTGGCAGTGGCATTTCATTTGGTTTCGTTTAGTGCTGTATTTATATTTCTTGGTTTTGAGAATATCACAAATCCCCTGAAGAGACCTAAACCATCAATGAATTCATCCTGCTAACAACTACCGCCTGCATAGCCAGCACATAATATTGTGTCTGCAGCACACAACCCCTCTGTTATATAAACGCTATTAAAAAGACATTAAAGAGATTTAGCTTTGCATGGCTAAAGCACGGCAGGCATGGCTTATTGTGAAACAACTGTGATTGTGGTATTTGCATTTGGGAAGCCACACAGACAATGTCACTGAGCTTGCTCAGGGACAGATCTGTGTTCTTGTAGCTGAGAGAATGTAATTGTTTTGTGAGGAGCATTTCAGAGTGTAAGGTATTCATTTAATTCTTGGATGTATGACCAGCAGAGCCAACAGTTAAACGTATGTGTGTCTCATTGAGAATTTCAATATAAGGATGTTTACCTAGGAAATAAATCAAATGTGTTGACATGGTCTTTGCAATTTGTCTCTGCGCAGTATTAAGAGTCATAGTATACATATTGTAGCTTTATTTTAATCTGGAAAGCTCGGTGCAGAAGAGGAAAACAAGAGTGGCATTAGGATAGACTTTGACAATATTTTAATAAGCCCAATGCCATATTTTTTTACTCAGGCTTATCATACCAGGAAAAGCACTGGTGTAACTAATAACTTCTCTTTTTAAAACTTCCAGTCATCCATGACACTGTGACAGGGAGCAATGATGCGCTGTATAGGATCCTGAAAGGAAAGCAGTAGAAATGCCGACTTTCACAATTTATATATATATATTATATATATATATATACAGTATATACTGTGTGTGTGTGTGTATATATATATATATATATATATATATATATATATATATATATATATATATATATATATACATAGAGAGAGAGAGAGAGGGATAGAGAGAGAGAGAGAGAGAGAGAGAGAGAGAGAGAGAGAGAGAGAGAGAGAGAGAGAGAGAGAGAGAGAGAGAGAGAGAGAGAGAGAGAGAGAGAGAGAGAGAGAGAGAGAGAGAGTACATTTTTGTAAAAAATCTTTGCACATATCTCAGGAACTGGATAAGATAGAAAGACAAAACAAAAGGTGTTGTATTCAGGGAGGCAAGGGGATGAAAATTAGACCACAATCTTGACCTTGAAAACCTAGGTCAATGTCAACTTTTCACTTTTATACCTTTTTAGGTACACATCTCAGAAACCTGATGAGATATAATCACAAAACAAAAAGCAACATCTTCAGGAAGCCAGAGGCACAAAAATGTGGAGGGGAGCAACATGAGAGCCTTAAAACAACTGTCTAATGACCTGAAAACAAACACTGTTCAGCATTATGATTTAGGGGAAGGATGCAAAAAGCTATCTCAAGGATTTCAGTTTCCACTGTAAGGAATGTAGTGAGGAAATGGAAGAACACAGGTACAGTTCTAGTCAAGGCCCGGAGTGGCCTTAACTAGGCCACTCCAGGCCACTCCAAGCCAAGAAAAATGCCAAATAAGCGGAGGCGACGATTGATGAGAACAGTCAAAGTCCTCCCACAAATCAGCTCCAAAGACATACAACATCATCTTGCTGCAGATGGTGTCACTGTGCATTGTTCAACTATTCACCACACTTTGCACAAAGGGATGTTCTAAGGAATAGCGATATGAAAGAAGCTTTGTCTGTGTACATGCACAAAGAGAGCCGCTTTTCCACATTTGCACAAGCCAGCTTCATTTTGGAATAAGGGACTCTAGACTGATGAAACTAAAATTGAGTAATTTGGACATAACAAGGGGTTGTACGCATAGCAGATGAAGTAAACAGTGTCCCAAAACAAACACATGCTACCCACAGTAAAATTTGGGGATGGTTCCATCATGCTGTGGGGCTGTGTGTCCAGTGCAGGTACTGACAATCTTGTTAAAGTCGTAGGTCGCATGGATTCCAGTCCATATCAGCAGATTCTTGCAAACAATATTTAAGAATCAGACACAAAGCTGAATTTATGTTGGGGCTGGATATGTCAATAAGAGAGCGACCCTAAACGCGGTTCAAATTCTACTAAGGCATTCATGCAGAGGAACAAGTACATTGTTCTGGAATAGCAATGACTATCGTCAAACATTTGTGGTGTGATTTGAAATGGGTTGGCCATGGTGGCACCCATCAAACCAACTGAGCTGGAGAAGTGTGGTGAAGACAAAGAGTCAAAAATAACCGACAGAAATCCAGACCCTAAGTTGAAGTTATACAAAGCATTTAGAGGCTGTTATTTCTGCAAAAACAGGCTCTACTAAATACTGATGTAAGTTTTGTGTTGGGGTGTCCAAATGTATGCACCTGCTTACTTTTACATACTTTTTTTTTTCATGCCATGTAGCTTGCAGTATGTTAAAAAAAATGGTACCAAACCAAACGTGCCCATAAAACAAAATGATTCTTAAAATCACAACTAGTTCTATGAAAGTTGAATCTCAAAATTTGCACATCCACAGAGTTGCAACATTTACCCTTGCTTACAGTTATAAAGTACATCTCATATTTACTCACTGTCATGACATCTGCTATATTTAAAATATGAAACTATTGACAGTAGGGGGAAATTTTAGAAATATGGCCTAACCAGCATAAGCCTAATCACAATTAAAATAGCATTAGTCAATAGGTTTAAAATAAAGGCTCATAATTCTGCATTGATGTACCTCCAGCGTTTTAGTACTGCAATACAACAGAGTGGTTTCTCGGTGGTGTATCCCATTCCTCACACTAATGAAAATCTTTGAGAAAAGCAAGTAAGTGCGCGTTTGTAATTCATTGTAGATGGTACACTTGTCATGACTTCTGTCAAAATTTAAGTTTATTTTTAATTGTATTCATGTTGAGTTGTCCAGTAGTAATATTTGGTGTAATTTTAAAGCCCTCTCCTCTTCCCTGCACTCAGTCAAGCTCACCCCTTTCACCTGTGTTTCCACGGTATATAAGTATATACTCTAGCCCTCAGTTCCCTGCCATATTGTGGGGCTTCATCTTACTTTCCAGCATTCTGGTTTCCTGCCCGAATAACTTGTACTGATCTTGCCTAATCTCCGGGCTCTGCCTGTTGCCTGGTATTCTGAACTCTGCATTACATTAAATACAAACTTTGATTCTGCATCTGCCTACTCTTGTGTCATGATTTTGGGTTCCATCTGCCAGTTTTATCAGAAGCGTGAAATCACTAACAGTGGTGGCAAAATAAATCCATTTAAGTTTCATCCTGCATTCCACTATGGAGATTTTCCAGAATGTGGTCAACAGGTTCAAATGCAGTCAGTCTTTGCAAAAACACAAATCAGGATTTTGCTGTTTGACACTTATGATGAGTTAGCATTGATTTTCTGTTGTCAGCAAGTGACATTGATTGATACAACAGGAGCACAGCTCTGAGGAGGTAGTATGGGAAACTTTTAAGCCTAAAGATAGTCACTTTTTACTGTGGAGATCTCTTTACCTTTCTCCAGTCCAGGGGGAAATAAAACATTAACCAAATATGTTTTGTACGTGTCTACACTTTTTTCAAGCCATGACAGAAAATCAAATGTCCATCAATCTTTTTGACAGATTCCAATAACAAGGGTGGACTTCTGTAACGTTAACTCTTTAGAAAGCAGCATTGTCAGTCAGCACATAGACCACTTATAGAAGACTTTCCTGTTCAGCTTAGTTAAATGTTTCCACCACTGCAGGTGAGGCAGTGGTGGAAAGTTTAACAAGAAGTCAAGTTATGTGGCATCACTCATGCAGTGATATGTGGAGAGCTTTTCTGTTTCCCAGAAAGACTAGAATCCTTGGGCACACCAATGACCACTACAATTCTCAGTGTGCAGTTGGAGGTGGTGGAGAAGAAACACATGTTGTGGTGTTATTTCTCCAAGAAAGTATGAAAATCCCATGAATCTGATAGCACCAAGCTTAAGTTCAAGTTCAGACTCGTAACACCAGGTTTGCAATCAGTTTGATTTGAAATCAATCAAACTGAATGCAGTGTTTTTCTGAGGGAACTGAATCATCCATCCACATCATTTTAATGTACTTGTCATGCTATAATTGAGATTGTCTTTGAAAATTAAACACCATTAAACAGGTCATATCTGGTTATTAGGACTGTTCAACCATCTAAATTATCTGTATCTGTATCTGTACTCGGAATGGGCGGGGTTTAAACAGGAAGTGGGTGTGGTTTGATCGGAAATGGGTAGGGCTTCAGTCGCTATATTATTTTAAGTCTCAAATTGATATGGATTAATTAGAAATTGATATATTTGTTTTTTATTTTAAAATTATTCAAACAGCAGCCCCAAAATGGAGATTCAAATCAATGTATTTGATCACAGAAGTAGGAGAACTATTTGTTTATTATGAACTCAGAACATGAATATTCTGAAGTGTATTAATGAATATTTACAGAACAGCCTCAGAATTTAAATTCAATGCTTTTGATCACAATAGTAAAGGAGCTATTCACAATTTTTTATGAACTCAGAACATTAAGTGCATTAATGAATACAACGCATGCAATAGGAAATTATAAACTACAAAGTATGCATGAACAGAAAGTTAAATAATGTTGATTAATACTAGTTGGCTGGCAGCCATCACAGCATTATAGAATGTTCATAAGAGTTCATAATTTTTATTGTTAAGGTCTCATGATTACACATCTATTTTGAAGCAGGATACAATTATTTTAATTCCACAGAGATACATTTGTTTTTATTTCAGAGTTTGAGTTTGGATGTGTAATTGCAAAGAAGTTATCTTGTGTCAATTATGTACATACAAAACTCATTTATTACCGTTTTAATTGAGTATCCTGATGGGTTTTTTACCTATTTCACCAATTTATTCTTAGATATTTTCAATGATAATCCAAATTATATACAAATAGTGTCCGAGCAGTCAAAATCATGGCCTATGGGGGTTTTAGTAGTTGCAGAATTCTGGGGGGCCGAGTGTTAAGGTGTGTGCGTGTGTTTGTGTGTGTGTGTTTCTGTTTGTGCATGTGTGTGTGACTGTGTGAAATGGAGAAAGAGAGAGAGAGAGAGAGAGATTGATAGAGCATGTGTGTGTGTGTGTGTGTGTGTGTGTGTGTGTGTGTGTGTGTGTGTGTGTGTGTGTGTGTGTGTGTGTGTGTGTGTGTGTGTGTGTGTGTGTGTGTGTGTGTCTGCGTGTGTGTGTGTGTACTCCTACTCGTCGAAAATGCATTATCCGTACTGGATATTCTTCTGACACGAGTACCCAGCTCAATCCTACTGATTATGATGATAAACTGAAAAAAAATAAATAAATAAACTGAAATAAGGTTTTCGGAGTTTGACAAAATGACAAATTGAGAGAATGTAGTCATGTGATGTATATTCTCTTTTTATTATTTATTATTCCTGTTTATTATTTTTTTCCTGTTTATTCGGGGGTTGTCTTTCCAGCAGAATATCCAAAACATTCTTGTAGGAATTTTATTTTATTTAGAGGTTTATTACTTGGAATGAGTCACTGGAGATTTTTAGGTGAATCTGGATCATAGTGCAGTTTCCGGAATGCCTTTGCAGACTCTGCATCCCCGTTAAGGGTGTCTTAATAGCTGCTGGTAGGTGTGCTTTGCACCATGATTGAAGGACCCATGGAAACTCAGAGATCATCAGTGTAGCAAACCTGTGAAATCTATAACCAAGCACAAAGACAGGAATGTGGGAAATAAAGAATAGATGAGGACTGTGGTACAAAATTTTGTCACATCAACTCAAACACAAACTTTGTGCAAACAATACAGAGGCAATTCCCCGGTCTGCCTGGTTTCATATGCACACAAAAACAGATAAAGGATTCAAACTGTGAGGTGAAAAATGGAATCCTGATAAACAACACCGGGTAAAATGTCTATTTCAGTGGGTTGAAGAAGAGATAAGCGTGTGTTTGGGGCCGTAGGGGTGTCATTCATTCAAGCTCACGGAGCATAAATCAACTAAAACATGACAATGTGTTTTCATTTTAAAGAAGCTGCTATGTGAGGTCGGCTGATGAAGGAGTGTGCTGTTGAGAGAAAGGCATTGCATGATTGACAGCTTCTATTAATAAAAGTATAGCCATCTTGATGAATTCACATTTGAACCCAATATTCAGTGCTATCAACTTTTATTTATTTACCTGTATTTATTTTTTTAGAATTCTATCATGATGAGCTGTTTTTTTAGGTTCAGATTCCAACATCTCAAAGATCAAAACAATCGTCATTTTCAGGACATTTTGTCTGAGTTGAAAGATAGTCGATGAAAGACAGTGAAAGATACTCCTGATCAGTCTCATAGGACATTCAGTACAGACAGTGAACTGGGACTTTGTTTATCACATACACAAAGGGAAAATTTATTTAAAAATACATTTTGAGATCAATAAGTGATCTGAACTCTTCAGTTTCACCATGGGGACTCACCATGTGAATGACTTGATTGAGTTGCAATTTTACTTTTCTTTTTTTTTCTTTTTTAATAGTTGAGTAGAGGAACGGAAACATTTTTAAAAAGCACATCCAACTCTGGCAACAATTAGGGTATCACTAAATGAGGCCACAATAACTGCTTCTCCAATGCCAGGGAGAGAAGAGACCAAACAGTTGCCTTTCTGTGGAGCATAATAAAGAGCCTTTTAAACCATCTTTAACAGTTGCTATAACTACTGTATCTTTTTTTTTTACAGTTTCTCCTCCACAGTACATCAATTCCTGAGCAGAAAAGAAAAAAAATCACGTTTTAGAGTTTGCATCTGAGAGCAAAAAGACAAAACATTAATCATCAATGCAAATGTTTTCTTCTTTATAATTCACATAATCCTGTATTCAAAAATGAAGTAAACACATCATTTCATTCAAACAATTTAGATCCTAATCAGTCCAATTTCAACAATCTGTTATTGGCGCTTTGGCAAGACGAAACTTAATGAGCAATCAGGTTTCTTTTCAATAGTAACACAATATTTTTTTTTAAGCTCGTAAATATAGTCCTTTTTGGCTAATCAGTTAGTATAATTAGTAATTGTTCACTGTATATTAATATTGAAACTGTTTCAGTACACAGTATTCATAGCCATTTATTGTCTCAGTGCATTGAAGGGATTTATTTACTTGTGTATGTCATCAAAAGCCAATAACAGAATTTGAAAATCCGTAGTTTCTACATTTTTAGTCCAATTGAAGGCGTGTAGGTTCTGTGAAACATATGTGAGATGTACAGCTAATTATATCTGACAGAAACACAAACACTGTTTGGACCATGAGTGTTTCTGGACGTGTTCAGACTGGCATAAATCCATACAGTAGCTCCACAGTATCACTGCAGAATCAACCAATAATTGCTGCTCTCCAACAATATTTGAAATATGCTGTAAAAAAGTGCTAAATATAATTACCTCTGTTGATAAAGATGCACAGAATTTATTTAATTACCTGTGATTTTTCTGCTTACAAGATTGTCTGCAAAAGTTATAAACGAGTTTGATAAAATTATATGGATGGATAGGCCTGGGGCTGAAAAGCAATTTATTGGAATTTGAGACAACTCCAGACGTAGAACTAATAAGCTGTAAACGTTGATGACTGTTATAGAAGGTCATTATTTGTTTAAGTATATTTAGCTCAATTATTTGCATTGTCGCCCCACACAGAAATCTTAGCTTTTTTCTGTGCCTGTGGTCCAAATGTACCACACACATACTACAGAATCGATTAGTGCATTTGCATGCCTGGTCTTTTTCTTACTTCCTTTGTCATATATTTTATATAGATGTCTGTCTTGTAAATAATATTTTTTATAGGTATTATCACTATTACAGTTGTTATTGTTCATCATCGCTGATGAACTAAATATTTTTTTTTCCAGTATGAAAGACAGAGGAAATAAATAAGATGAGATAAATAAGATCACAGGATGTTCTTGTCTTCATATTTAAACAAGAAATTGCTTTTTCAAAATGACCTTCTCAGATTATGTGTCGTTTTCCTTTCAGAACTCGTCATAGTATCAGTCCAACCCCATGAGACCTAAATGCAACCTGCAAAAAGGTCACATTGTCCACTCCTGCCAGTCCCTTTCTCTCTACAGGCCTGATTGTATTCTAGTCACTGTGTAGTTGTTTGCCACTGTCAGTGAAGAATTGCCATTAACCACAGTGCAGGACAGGATTGCACTACTGCCACCAAGTATCTTTATTAGTTTGCTCAAATAAGGAGTGAGGCCAGGGAGGTCACCCATCAACACAGGTAAAGCAGGCCAGAGAGTGAAGAAATCAAGGTCTAAACTGGCTGTGGTGTCCCTAGGCCACAGCCATCTGGCAGCCTGAGAGTGATAGGTTTGCTAAGACAATAATACATCACTTTTCACCTGTATCAAACCAATTGGATGGCCTTCTATGGACAGCTGCTCCCTCACAGTATTTGACACATTGATGGATAATGGATAGACATAACCTCCATATGGCAGATACAGAGCTGATTTAGACCATATAATCCTAAATCCTTTTTCAGCACTCACCAAATGACTTGGAGAGCATGTCATATACACAGGATAATCCAGGCACAGTCGAGTGAGAAGAAAGTAGCTAACATAATCCTTCAAATCCTGTCTGCGGTGAATTTTCCGCAACTATTAAAATCCCAAAGTGGGTTATTATTGTAATTACCAGCTGATTAAGTAGTAATGATAGCCGTTGTGGGGCGATAGCATTGTTCTCATGCTACACTTGCAGTTTTCAATGGCGCGCTCTTTGGATGCTGATTAAAAAGCATTATATAAGATTGAAAGGTGAATGGCATCCATTTGTGTAAACATGCAGGTACATTTTTGTTTGGTTAAGGTTTTTTTTAAAAGGTTTGCTCTATGATCATCCATTGTCTTATCTATAAATCCTAGTTTTAATTTTTTATCAGAGTACAGTTTTTGTATTTTTTATTCAAACTTTTCCTCAAAATTCTACCAGATCAATAACGTCATTGTTACTCCTACACACATACGGCTAGTATTTAGTGTGACCAATACACCTAAATTGCATGTTTTTGGAGGTGAGCGGAAGCCAGAGAACTTGGGGGAAATCCACACAGACACAAAGATAACCTACAAATTACATACAGAAAGGAATCAAACCCAGGACTTTCTTGCTGTGAGGTTTCAATGCCACCCACTGTGCCACTGTGCCACCCACATTGTTATTCCATTGTAGTTTATTTTATCTTGAGCTTTAGTCTTTTATCTGTTTCCATGTCGCCTTCAGAGGACAGTTTGACTTAGAAGCTTTTTTTCTGTTTTCCTGCAAATTGATGATATTGGCAGGAAAACTGAGGACCACGCGCCAGTATTTTGTAAAAACATAATAGATTGAGCTGCAATGAATGCGAGCTGGCTGATAATCCATTTAGTGTGTATTAAATAATAAAAAACCTTGGATATACAGTACTTAGAATTAGCCGTACCAAAGCTTTAAGCTCAGCATCAGTTTGTCTAAAGCAAATGGCCTCTATCGACCTTGATCTTTTTCATACATTATGGAATAAATATGGCCATTCAATATTCAATGGCTTGTGGGAACTGGACCTCCAGTGATCAACTTTCCTTTCTGAAGACCCATTGACTGGCACAGCTTAAGTTGATTTAATGTGTCTGATAATAAGAATCCTCCTCCAAGCTGGTGCCACATCCATCATGTCATTACACACGTACACAGAAACAAATGGCTGCCCTTTCCAAGATGTTTTTACTGTTTGGTGTAGGTGATGTCACAGTGATGTCTTAAATGAAAATGAATTGTTGCAGAAGGCTTGCTGTGGTGTATGTGTTACTAGTGTTGTGTCACCGAGGTGGGCCGTTTCGATTAACCCTTACCTGTGCCACAAACAGGTCATCTCTCTGGGGACGTGATTATTCTCTAGCCTGTTTAATGGTCCTTACTGACAGCCCTTAATGAAAATTAATGACTGACTTTAGGACGAAGCACACAAAAAGGCTACTCCGTTCATCAATGTGCATTTATTTCCATTGTTTAACTGGCATTCATTGTGAGGAAAACGATGATCTGCACCGTAATGCAAAAATGAATAATCGGGATTCGATTGCAGCCCTGAATAGCTTTTCTGTTTCGTGTTTTGTCTATATTGATGAACATAGAACTACCTCAGTGTTGAACCCGCCTCTGTTTAATGTGTGCGAATGGAATATAAGGACATTTAATACACCTCATTAGGTTTCCATTATATTTTGCTTTGGGTGATAAGCTGAAATGAGCGATCAGATTTGCCCATTTCTGTCAGTGATATGCAGACAGCAAGATGACATGATTAAGAGGTCATTTGGTTAATTGCACAATATTGCCACTTTGTTGCAGTCTTGGAATTGAAATAGGTGCCAGGGGCACGGTAAGCCATGCGAGACACATCATGAAAAACAAGCTGAGTAAGTTATGATTGCTTTTACCCAGTTGTTTTTCTTCTGTCAACCCTCTCTGTATGCAAATCATTATTGATGTACATGAGAAGATATGCATTAGTTTGCATGCTCTCTACTGTGCACCATCACACAGTGAGGGAGGAGGCTGTATCAGGGGACAAAGAGGAAGGGTGAGGCTGTGAGACGAGACACACAAATTTATCACACATTTTCAGTGACTGGCTCGGTAAACAATCAAGAACAGCACCTGCGCAAAAGGCACAAGGGTGTGCGGGTGGGATGTGCACCATTGTGGACATTGCAATGTAATCAAAAGGCATTAATATTGCAATTAAATTGAATTCCCAAGTAAGCCTGTGGATAATGCAGTCCAAGGCCAGGGGTACACAAATACGTCGGCCAACCCCTCACAGCTTCATCGTGTGTTTGAATCCATCCCACCGTCACTATCCCCTGTCTCCTTTAATCTCGCTGGTTCACACACTCTGCCCTTCTGTCCGACCTCCAAACCTTACTCCCATTTCGTCCCTCTGACACCCCATTCCCCCAATTCCAATTCTCATTCCTTACAGTTCAAGCTTCCTACGTGGCAAGACTGCCATCTCTGGTCATGCATATTTTCTTGTTGCTACAGCCTTCCCATATGTCTGACGATGGAGTCCTCTGTATTTCCCCGGAGTGTCTTCAAAAACCAGCCGGGTGACGGAGCAACGCGACTAGGCTGCCATCTTCTGTCTACTGGGATTGCTATCGCTCGGTCACTGTCATGCACTGCTGCAGCAGAGGCAGACCAACATTGCCATCTGCTGTGGATGCAGATTCAATTAACCAGGAAATTTCTGTGTGGTAGTTAAATTTTCTATTTGCCATATTTCTAAATGATTAAAAGTTTCTGATCTTGTTGTTTTTACTGATTATATTTGTCATTATCTTTTACCGAAGACGGCCGATTTGAGGATTAAGCATCATTCCAGACAGCTCTAATTTAGTTGTTTGATTACTCAAAGTATGTGTGTCCTCTGTTTTCTATTATAATTTTATGCCATCAACAAGAGGCTCAGACTCATTTGATGTCAACATCAATCCAGAGTAGAACAGATTGACTGAATGCTTCCTCTGACTCAACGTGGCACCATATAATGATGGAGAATGCATTGGCAATAAACCAAGAGACATCTGTCAATATTTTGTATTGTTTGTTGTGGATAAATGAGGATTTAAATGCATAATCAATTAGCCGGTCTTGCCATTTGCACTACAAAATTATTTCACAGTGCATGCCAGTCAATATTACAATAAATCCTCCACAACAGTGGGCGTCATTGCTAAATGCTTAATACTCCCACATCCTCCATCTCTCAGAGAACGTCAGCTTGAATTTTTAGAGCATTTCCTTCTTGAGTACTTTTTGTGTTTGCCAAGGAATCCTTTGGTGCCAGAAGTTTTGATGCATTGCTGTGATAAAGAAGCTTTCATTGTTATTTCTCCTCTTTTTGCGATGATAAACTGCAGTTTGTGTTCTCATAGTTCAAAGCTCTGCGGTCAATCAACAAAATGACCAAGCATTTTCTCCCCTCTGTCTTTTTAAAAAAAAACCTTTTCCCATCTCCTACCTGTCGTTTTTAAAAAAACTGCACACACACACACACACACACACACACACACACACACACACACACACACACACACACACACACACACACACACACACACACACACACACACACAGCACGCAGACACACACTCATATTTACCTTACAACTATACATTAGCCAGGAATGTCTAAAACTGAGGTTAAGCAAAAAAATAAATCAACACAATGGCTGCATATTTCTTTTTTCTGAATTGATGACCCTGTCAGTGGGAGGGCATCAATTGTGTGTGACTTCAAGTCTGTGTTGATAATTAATTCTGATCAACGATGCAGCAGTGATAAGGTCCTCAACCTTACATGACTTGGTGCATTCTGGGAAAGATTACTGCTTGGGTAGTAATGAGACTTTTGTAGGCTTATATATTATTCCTCTGTTTCCTTAGTTAGCCCAAGTGCTCACAGTAAATGATACATGCGTATAATATATAAAGCGGTATTTTTTACGGTCTTGCTCTGCATTTATGTTATAATCTCGGTTCCACAAATATCTCTTGTCATGTTTGTGTTTATATCAGTGCTCAGTTAATAATGGCCTTTCCAATCACCTCAGAATACTTTGAAGGTAAAGCATTTTCAGTGCATGCAATTATCTGATAACCCAACATGTACTTTATGGAAATAGCAAATGTATTTCTTTGAAATTTCTTTACAACCTTTGTGATATTTTCACCGTGTAGCTACAGAATAAGCTGGTATTCACTGGGGTTTTGTGAGAAGGACAAAATGATTATGTAGCTACAGTATGCATGAGTATTATGCATGTGGATGAACTGCAGACCTTCTGATTGTAATAGTCAGCGGTTCACCTGCTAATATATCCCTTATCATCCCACACCTGTCATTACTGCTGCATTCCTAATGTTACATATCCAGCATTTCTTCTTGCTGAAAATCATGCTTATTGGAAGGAAGATGGCTATTGTGCAGGCCTCTGTGCCAATGCACTTTCCCTTACTTGTACTTCGTCATTAAACTCTGCTGTCTCCCCTCCACGGCAGTTGATTGGCTGAGAACACATTCCTGTCTCAATATAAAGTCAAGTATGACTTGCACATGCATTAATAGAAAATAAAATCATAATATGAGTTTATATATCATTAGCATTGTTTCAATAAAAAAGACATTTTATTCGCCCTTAAAAACCATAGTGTGGACAGTACATACAGTAGAAGCAGGTTTAAAGAGTTCCCAGGACCTGAAGTTCAGTGGGATATCTATACAGCTGCAGGCAGAAGCAGTTGAAATATAGAAATATAGAAATCTATCTGGTTTATAAGTCAGGTGAATATGCAAAGTATGCATCCTGGCAGCAGTCAAAGAAAGGGACAAAGAAAGGTGGTAGGGAAACCAGGCAAGTCTGTACTGTGCAGTAAGTCGGCTGAACAAGTATGAAAATCATAAGCAGACAGTCACGAGGGAGACTGTCAGTGGTATTTGCCCTACAGCATGTTACTGTATGTATATATTTTATAACTGAGACATACAAATACGACCACTTGGTTGTCCTGTCTAGGGTTTATTTTCAGCCTGGTGTTCATCAGCAGCAGCACATTTATTGTGTGAATATTATGGGGTTAATGTTAATCCCTAGATGTGAATGTCAGTACATGAATTGGTCTCATGATGAAGTGGCACTCTCATCAGGGTGAGCCCTGAAAGGACCCCTCCTCTGGAACAGGCCCATGCCTACCACTCCCCAATGCATGACCCTATATTGTTAATGCCTATAGAGAATGAATGAATGTATAAGCCCAACAATGTGTTCAACTGCATCCCTCAATTTTTTTTATTATTGCATTGTAGAGTAATTGTATGTTTCATCCTGGTAAGGCCAACTATTACTTACCCTTCTGAACACAGTCACAGCAATGCAATGCAGACTTCAACCACTTGAGTGTGCAAGACAGCTAACAGAGCAGATCTTGACTTTCTCCCGTTGAAAAACCAGAAAAATGACTTCAACCTCTGTGCATTTTTCTTCAATTCTGTTTACTGAGATCAAAATTCACAGGATGCAGTTCTACCAGCAGTAAGATGTTACCCCTAGGAAAACAAAAGAGAGGTTCACATTACTTTGATCCCTAAATTTGTTGTCCTGTCCACACTATTCAATTGTAACCATAAGTTTAGTGTTTAAAATGATTTAGAATAAGTAATGGTATTCTAGTAGAGATGTTCTGTTACAATCTTCGGGTGCAATTGCATTGACAACAAACTTGATTTAAGTTCTGAATTTAATTCAGATTAAATCAAGTGTAGATTTACTTGTGTCACTGCCTTCTTCATACTTTTTTGCCTCAAGACATGTATTTGACAGCTTTATTTACTTATTATTTTATAACCACAGCAATTCAAACAGTCAGAAGACACAATACAGTGATATGCTGAGAATAGAGTATGCTGTCAGTCTGTCTCAGCCTGTGCAGTATATTTTGCTGTGAGCAGCATGACGTTTAATAAAGTAACTCTGTAACTTGCTGTAAACTGGATGTTTTTGAAGCAGTGAAAGGAACAAACTGTTATCCATTATAGTTAATGACCATACTGACCATTCTTTGCAGCGCCTTCTTGACAGGTAGAGGTGCTTTTTCCTTAACAGACTGACTCAAATCTGCTGTCATTAAGACCAATTGAGCACAAAGTAATAGCTTTTTATAAGTGCACACCTAACAGAGAACTCCCACAGATTTCTGTCAAGTTTAAAGTTTTTCTTCTGGGCCCAAGATCTCTTTCATTCCAAGAAAATAGTATACAAAGCTATTTCATTTTATGTAATTTTTATCAAAACACTGCTTTATTGTCTAAAATTTCATGAACATAAACTTGTCAATTATATATATATATATATATATATATATATATATATATATATATATATATATATATATATATATATATATATATATATCTTCTTCTTGTTCTTTTCCTTTTGACTTTTTCCTTCAGGGGTCGCCACAGCAAATCAATTTCCTCCATCTAAGCCCTGTCCTTTGCATCCTCTTCTCTCACACCAACTACCTTCATGTCCTCCCTCATTACATCCATAAACCTCCTCTTTGGTCTTCCTCTAGGTCTCCTGCCTGGCAGTTCAAAACTCAGCATCCTTCTACCAATATATTGACTATCTCTCCTCTGGACATGTCCAAACCATCTCAGTCTGGCCTCTCTGACTTTATCTCCAAAACATCTAACATGTGCTGTCCCTCTGATGTACTCATTCCTGATCCTATCCTTCCTGGTCACTCCCAGAGAGAACCTCAGCATCTTCATCTCTGCTACCTCCAGCTCTGTCTCCTGTCTTTTCCTCAGTGACACTGTCTCTAGACCAAACAACATCGCTGGTCTCACCACAGTTTTGTACACCTTTCCTTTCATTTTAGCTGAAACTCTTCTATCACACATCACACCTGACACTTTCCTCCACCTGTTCCATCCTGTCTGTACACGCTTCTTCACCTCTTTTCCGCACTCTCCATTGCTCTGGACTGCTGACCCTAAGTACTTAAAATCCTCCACCTTCTTGATCTCTTCTCCCTAACCTCACTCTTCCACTTGGGTCCCTCTCATTCACACACATGTACTCTGTCTTACTGCGGCTAACCTCCATTCCTCTCCTTTCCAGGACAAACATCCACCTCTCTAGCTTCTCCATCACCTGTTCCCTGCTCTCACTGCAGATCACAATGTCATCTGCAAACATCATAGTCCATGGAGATTCCTGTCTAACCTCGTCTGTCAGCCTGTCCATCACCATAGCAACAAGAAGGGGCTCAGAGCTGATCCCTGATGCAGTCCCACCTCCACCTTGAACTCCTCTGTCACACCTACAGCACACCTCACCACTGTCTTACAGTCCTCATACATGTCCTGCACCGCTCTAACATACTTCTCTGCCACTCCAGACTTCCTCATACAATACCACAGTTCCTCTCTGGGCACCATGTCATAAGCTTTCTCCAGATCTACAAAAACACAATGCAGCTCCGTTTGGCCGTCTCAGCGGTTCACCTGCTGATACACCCCTTATCATCCCACACCTGTCATTACTGCTGCATTCCCTAATGGTACATATCCAGCATTTCTTCTTGCTGAAAATCATGCTTATTGGAATGAAGATGGCTATTGTGCAGGCCTCTGTGCCAATACACTTTCCCTTACTTGTGCTTCGTCATTAAAGTCTGCTGTCTCCCCTCCACGGCAGATGATTGGCTGAGAACACATTCCTGTCTGCATATAAAGGTAGTTGGTGTGACCGAAGATGCAAAAGACAGAGTTAGATGAAGGGAAAAGCCGAAAGGAGAAGAACAACTTTAAAAAAAAAAAAAGCCCATCCTCTCAGTTTTTTTCTCAGTTAGCAAAATAACACTAGTGTATTTTGCTAACAGTGTCCAGAGAGACACTACTAATGCTTCTGACTCAAATGGAGAACATCTATGGGCAATGAGAGAAGTGAAGTACAGAACAAACTGTTCCTTTTTGAAGATTATAGCATTGTATATCCAGTAGTTTTGAACACCATTCAAAGGAAAGGAAAAGGCTAAATGAAAAGGAGAAGAAACAAATTTGTCTCAGGCTTTATTGATGCTGGACGTGCATTACCAATTTAACTTTCGTCAAATGTTTTCTGTGTAATGGTTTAAATTGTGTGAGGTTAAGGCTTGTACATGAAGAGGTATCTTATCTTAATTTTAAATCCTGAAATTTCCTGCCAGTTTTTCCTCTAACTCAATCATGCCATAATATTTTGTTGGATTAGTTTTTTCCTGATTTTTGTTAAGTATGTCATATATTTTTGGGAAATTATGTAGGAAATCTGAAAGTTTTTTTTTTCCTTGAAACTGTGTGAAAAAATATTTGAAGTCAATCATAGTTATTGATTAGGTAGAAAAGCTAATTTTTTCACTCTTAATTATTATTAGTTTTAATTATTTTTTGTTTTTGTCTTTTCATTCCAATTAAATCTTGTTTTTGTTATGTATTTGTAGGGTTATATACAGTAGACTGCTTAATCCATTTGCTCTAAAAAGTTGAATTCCTGCACTCATGATGACCACTAGGTGGCCATCTTTACCAAAGGAAAACAAAATGTATAACTTCACAGTATGACTGGTGAAACATTAGAACCTTATTACCATATGTTTCATTAATTGTCATCAAAGCTGTTGATTGAGGATTTTTCAGTCTGTACTGAATAACACCCTTTAGCCCCAGACCCTCAAGCTGGGAGAAGAACACCATAAAAAATCTTAAAATTAAAAAAAAAGAAGAAGAAACTTCTAGGAGAACCACAGATGAGTGTTTGTATCCCCAGGACAAGTAACCATTCAATAAATGTTACAATTACAGAGCACTACTAACTATTATTAGGGTCGTGACAACTATCAAAATCAAGGAGCATGTTATCGAAGAGGTGTACATAGGTGTAGTCCAGGAACCAAACAGTAATCCAAGTCTTTCCTCCATCTATTACCTTGGAACATATGGTCATATTTACACTTTTTAGCAGGTTACTAGCAGAATCTTCATGACCACAGCACCAAAAAGTTGTGCAATGCACAGAAATTCCAGGGAGAAAAGCCCCCCAGGTGAGGTTATTGACACTGAAACGAGTCATGACAGCATAAGGGAGTTGAAGTAGTGGACGAAGCGAGTAGAGGTGTAGGAAGACTCAGCATTTCATGAAATGTCCCCCAGTAATCTAGTATATAGTAGGATAACGTTCTTGTTCCTGTTTGATGAAATCCTAACTTGAAGCTTTACCAAACAGGAAGGTTTTGAGTCCACTCTGAAACACTGAATAGGTGTCTGCCCCATTGGCTTGAACTGTGACGCTTTTCCACAGATGAGGTCCATGAGGGCTAAGACTCTACCTCCCAGATTACCTTCTGAAATCTTGGAAACTACCAGTAGGCCTGCATTTTGGCAAAATAGAATTCTAGTGGGTAAAGCCACTTAAATTTTCTTCACATTGAAGGTGCCTGGTTATTTTACTACTTCTTTTGTGAGCAGCAGAACCTTAAACTCTATGTTTTTCTGGAAGCCAATGGAGAGAAGGCAAAATTGGGGAAATATTGTAAACATTTTCTTGTTCCAGTGAGTACACAAGTGTTTTGGATCAGCTGGAGGGCATTTATAGACTTAGTAGTACAATCTGATAATAAGCAGTTCTGATAACAAAGCATATGTGACAAAATTCTTCAACCAACTTTTCTGCATCTTTTCAAGACAGAAGTTAAATAAATCAGAGCTGTCTGATTTATTTAATTCTACATGAAAATCCCAGGTTTCTCATGGTATTACTATAGGTTAACATGATGTCATCCAGATCTACTACGCCGTTCAATAATTTACTAATGAGGTGTATAGGACAATGTTTTCTATTTTGTCCGAATTGAGCAGCAATAAATAGCAGTTCATACACAAACTAGTGGATGACTATTTTTGTTTTTTTTTCTTCTACATTGGTGAGAGTCTGGTGTAAGTTTTCCTCCAATTCGTCAGTCACTGCTTTCAACTGATCAACAGCACAGATGATTACAGCGACCAGCAGGGAGGAGGGAAGGTTACTGAAAGGGTGTGAATGTGGGGGAAGGGTGGGAGACAGGAGGGGAAAAAAAGGTTTTATCAAAGGTTTTTTCTTCTAAACTTTTGTTAGAAAGAAAGAGAAGGAACTTAATTGGCTGCAGCTCCTCTGCCAACTGAAAACAAAACAGAAGATTTAGGGAGAATTGTAATGTAATATAAATCTCATGTGGGAAAGGTATCAATTGGAGAGTGCTGTAAAAATTATGCCTGACTTTTCATGTTTCCATTCCGAGACACAATGTGAGCAGCACCATGGGCTTACTATAACCCATCGCCCACAGTCTGTGCAGCTCTCCCAACCGTCCCCCCACTTTCCATCCCATATTTTGGAGCCCGACTGTGCGTCTGTGGCGCCACACTTAAAACTGACAGCTTAATGCGGCTGCAGAAATTGGTTTCATGGAGCGGGCAAAAATGAGATGAGATTTTTAAAGACGTCTTTTCGGGTGGGCTTTGCTGTGCTGTCTTCCTCATCATCTGTCAAATTTGCTTGTCTAATGATGTTTAATAGCAGAGTTAGGCACGGAGCTCAGAGCAAAACACACTGCCAACCATTGTGCCTTCGTCTTCCTCATGATGACTTGAGGTATATGTTATGACGCAGGCGACTATTTCCATCCATAGACAATATTTTCTACGGCCAAGTTTGCTGTCTGTCAAAAAGATCCCGGTCAGGACTTGGCTTCGCCTTGGTGAAAGAAAAGATTTATAGGTCACAGTTATGATTCCCTGCCCTGTGTTTGTGTGTGTGCTGCTCCACAACTGTTGTGTTAATGTAGAAACCTTCAAGTCTGCTTAAACTCAATAATGCATGGTTGTCAAGCTAAATAATAATAAAGTCGATTTTCTTGTTTTTGTAGAGTGTAGAAGTTTCTTATTTTTACTGTGTGTGTGTGTGTGTGTGTGTGTGTGTGTGTGTGTGTGTGTGTGTGTGTGTGTGTGTGTGTGTGTGTGTGTGTGTGTGTGTGTCTGTGTGTGTGTGTGTGTGTGTGTGTGTGTGTGTGTGTGTGTGTGTGTGTGTGTGTACTGACAGACATGTACATACAGTACAAGTGTGAATTGAATTCTCCTACTATGTAGGCCTGCTTATATGATATAAAGAAAGAAAGCACGTATGACTTCATGCCCTTCAACACTCTCACAGTTGACTCTTTCATTGTACACCGCTTGCGTCACAAACCCCTCTCTTTTCTCTCCACAATATAGCCAGGAGCCAGAACCTAGTTACAGCTGACGCCTTGTAATTAAATTGAGTCACTCTGAGCTATCCTGAATGGGACCTGTGGGTGCATTAATCATATTACCTAAAACTGATCCAAGACCATTCCTATCTCGTAAATAAAAAATAAAAAAAAACAGTTTTGCACAAGCCAGAAAGTGTGCAGACAGGTAGAGCGTCCACATCTTATTGATTTTGGCAGTCAGGCAGCTCCGTTCACAAATCCCTCTTTGTTTCACTCACAAAAAGGGTGCTTGAGAGGAAAGTGGTGTTTGCACAGAGGCATTAATGATATGGTATCTGGGTTTTCCATCAATGTGAGTTTATGTAGAGAGGAAGCCTGATTATAATCTTCATCATTTAAGCTACATTTTGCTCCGTGTGTTCACATATAGATGCTACAACTATAATTTATTCTCATTACAACTGTTGTTTTGTACGCCGTTTGCTATAGATGGGATCTCGAAGCTCCTGTACTGTGGCATTTAGATATGTCTGTTGCCAGTTAGCTTGATGCATATTTTATCCCCAGTTTTTCACACATGCAGGGTTAATTTAGAAAACAAGAGTTTTTTGTTTTTTTTGTAGATTTGCAATGAGAAAAAAGAAATAAAATTTGCTACTTGCAAAAAGGATTTGTCACTATGAAAAATGTCAGAAATGCAGCTACAATACAGTACTAAGATACAGTACAAAGAAAAGATGTTTAATGTTCAGATTTTATTGGTTGTTCTAACTTTTAACAGATTTGATCATTTTGTCTTATAATGTTAGAACTAGGCACAGCATGTGATCAAAATTTTTATTTTTTACAGATTTGACTGCTACGGGGTAAAATATAACCTCACTATTGGGACACACTTCATAAAATATACTGGCTTTAACTGAAGTGAATTAAAAAGTAGTCAGAAAATATTTAGTTCTTTAGCATTTCAAATTTGCAAAAACATGCTTGAATGACTAAGCATGATTCAGTGCGAGCACATCACGGATCAGGCCGTGTTACAGTACAATTTAAAGAACAAGTGGAGATAGTTATAAAAAGAAATGCAATTTCCTTCTATCAAATTGTGCTCTCAATGCCAGTGGGTTTTAAATCGCTGCACTGATGACCCTCAACTGTGCAGTCTGGTCTGTACTTCATATTACACACTATGACAAGATGAACAGTTCTATGATTTCAAGTATTCTCATTAACTGTAAGAGGGAAAGATGGAGCTGCATGTTTGCACAGTAACAAAATTGACAAAACGAATAAAATAAAGATGAAGGAAAAGGAGCCACTTTTATAACTCAAATTTATACTTAATCTGAACCACTGCCTGCCTGGTCAGTGGTTGAATATTATTTATCTGTTTTGACAGCTTAGAAGGCAGCAAGAACTGAGAATTAACGATATATGTAGAAATGAAAAAATACTGCAGCATCTTTCTCCTTTTTGCTCTTAGATCAAAGATGTATCGCAAAGGTATGAAGGAGTAATGAAAAGAACATTGCAGTGGAAAGAAATTACTTGCAGATTAAAACCAAAGTGAAGGTGAAAAAAACAATATTTTTCTTCTGAGTGAAGCACAACACAAACCTATTGTCAATACCAATATAACAAAATTAGCTGTCAGCAACGGTGATCTGAGCCCTGATAAGTTATACATTTTATCTGTTTTTTATCAAGTTACTTAATCTTTCACCTCATATTTCTTTCAGAAAAATACCGTGTTGTTTTCGTATTGCTAATAAGATTTGGCAAAGGCAGAGTAATTGATTCAAACTCTGACAGGATTGTTTTCAAAGTCAAATTCTGATTTGTAATGTAAATGAGGCATAGTGTTTTATGCCAAATGCCTGAAATTGACCATATAAGGAAATAAAGAAGCTATTTACCAAATAGTAAGGAGGTTCCAAGACTGATACAGAAACAGCTGTTTACGTTAACTAGATCTACGTGGAATAAAATTGGTTGAACATTTTTTCATCACAACAATTTTTCATTTGTCAGCTGTGGTGGTTTAAAGTTCAAACTAAAGTTTTCACATAGATAGATCAAACAAATTGATCTTTCCACTCAAAACAAGGAAAAGACTTGGAATTCAAGTAAGACCTTTTCAGCTTAGCTATATCTGAAAAAAAAAAAATAGTGGACACGTTATCTATACCTCAGACCTCTTACATTGTATGTAATCATTTAAGTGCATAGTCTACAGGCATTGATACAAAGCATTTAAATGACTGTAGATTATATAGAAAGATATTTTGAGCTGTTAACTTTGTAATTTGTTCAGAAATAAGCAATCAAGTTAGTCTAACTTGCATTCACCTGAAGACTGGATGCTAGTTAGCTGGACTTCTAACAAAAGCACTTAAATTCATGGAATGTTACTTCAACATTACTTCAACCCTCTCTATAGTGTTGTCCACCAGGCATCAGCTGTCTTGCTTTCACCGTCCCCCTAGTGGTGACATCAATTAATCCTGTTGCTACAGCAAACCTGTTCAAAGGTTTGCTGTAGCATGAAATTGACAGCAAAAGGCCAGAAGACCATGAAGTGTTAATGTCGTTGGACTTATGTGCTAGTCATGTATTGTTCATAACCAACACCATGTTCCAATACAAGGATGTTCACAAGTGTACCTCCTATCAGAGCACCTTGGGTCAATGATCAATCTTGTGATCGTATCATCTGACCTTCAACCCTGTGTTTTGGACACTCGGGCAAAGAGAGGGACAGAGCTGTCAACTGATCACCACCTGGTGGTGAGTTGTGTCCGTAGGCGGAGGAAACTTTAGTAGTGCAGGTGAAGAGGGAACGTATGGAGGAGGACTCTGTCCATGAGGCCTTCTTTTCGCACTTCTGAAGGAGCTTCTCCTGCATTCATGTGGAGGCTGAGGACATCAAACCTGAATGGTAAATGTTCATAGCTTCCATTGCTGAAGCTGCAGCTGAGAGCTGCGTTCTCAAGATCTTCGGTGCCTCAAGGGGCGGTAACCCTCTAACACTGCTGTGGACCCAGTGGTCAGGGAAGCTGTCTGACTGAAGAAGGAGACTTTCAGGTACATTTTGTCCCTGGGGACTCCTGAGGCAGTTGCTGGGTACCGACAGGCCAGAAGGACTGCAGCATCGGTTGTGATGGAGGCAAAACAGAGGGTGTGGGAGGAGTTCGGCGAGGCCATGGAGAAGAACTTTCGGATGGCACCAAGGCTCTTCTGGAGGACTGTCCGACACCTCAGGAAGGGAAAGGGGGGGACCATCTAAACTGTATATGGCAAGGATGGGACACTGTTGACCTGGACTGAGGAGGTTGTCGGTCGGTGGAAGGAACACTTTAAGGAAATCCTGAATCCAACTACCCCAACTAACCTGTCCGCTATGGCAGAGCCAGAGCTGTTACTGTGGGAGTATGGGGTGAGGTGGACTCTCCTCAGGGCCATCCATGCACAAAGTTAGAGCTGTGTTCAGAGTCTTGGCAGCAAGTCGGACTTGTTCTGAGTGGCTGTTGGCCTTCACCAGGGCTGCACTTTGTCACCAATTCTGTTCGTTATGTTCATGGACAGGATATCGAGGTTTAGTCGTGGTGAGGAGGGTTTACAGTTTGGTGGGCTGAGGATTGTATCCCTGCTTTTTGCAGATGATGTGGTCCTGTTTGCGTCATTGGCCTGTGACCTGCAGTGCTCACTGGTTCGGTTTGCAGCCGAGTGTAAAACGGCGGGGATGAGGATCAGCACCTCCAAATCTGAGGCCATGGTCCTTATCAGGAAGCCAGTGGACTGCCTTCTCCGAGTGGGGAATGAGGTCTTTCCACAAGTGAAGGAGTTTAAGTATCTTGGGGTCTTGTTCATGAGTGAGGGAACAATGGAATGTGAGATTGGATGGAGAATTGGGGCAGCAGAAGCGGTATAGCAATTGCTTTACCGCTCTTTTGCCACAAATAGGGAGCTAAACCGAGAGGCAAAGCTCTCCATCTAATGTTCAATCTTTGTTCCTTACCTCACCTATGGCCATGAGCGATGGGTCATGACAGAAAGAACGAGACTGCAGATACAAGCAGTGGAAATGGATTTCTCAGGTGGATAGCTGGTGTCTCCCTTAGAGATAGGGTGAGAAACATTGCTGTTTGCAAGGGGCTCAGAGTAGAGTCGCTGCTCCTTTGCATCGAAAGCAGTCAGCTGAGGTGGTTTGGGCATCTGGTGCGGATGCTTCCGGAACGCCTCCCTAAGGAGGTGTTCCTGGCATGTCCAGCTGGGAGGAGACCTCGGGGCAGACCCAGGACCAGGTGGAGGGATTATATTTCAACACTGGCCTAGGAACGCCTTGGCATCCGCCAGTCAGAGTTGGTAGATGTGGCCAGGGAAAGGGAAGTTTGGGGCTCCCTGTTGAAGCTGCTGCCCCCGTGACCCAGCTCCGGATAAGCGGTGGAAGATGGATGGATGGATGGATGGAAGGCTAGAAGAGAGAGTGAAAGGATGCAGAATCCAATAGCTATCCACTGGGAAGGCTTATTTCATCAGTCCACGGTCCAACTGACAGACCTGTATGTCTTGTGGCAGGCTGTAGCTGTGGGGTTATCCTGAGGTGGCAGCTAGCCAAGTACTCTGGAGTAGTCGGGTTCAAGTTTAGGTCCTCTGACCTTAGAATGATAAGGTGAGAGGTTGTAGAGAAGTCAGGAAACCATTGTTTTTAGAAATTCCAATTATTTGGTTATTTAAGGCGAATGGGGTTTGCATCCCCCCTCATCCATTGTCTCCTCCTACAGCGCAGAGAGGCCTGCACACCATCATCCTATTAACCACATGTGTGCTGGCCAGAACTGCACACCAAGGGAGAACTGGAAAAGAAATGGAGTGATGCATGTGGAGAGCAGGGAAGGTAATGAACGGGTGTTTCAGATTTAACTCGGGACAGGAACATAAGTTATCAATTACACAATACAACATGGAAAGTGTAATTGAGTCACTGTTTGTTAAAGACTGAAGTGAAGTAATTTTGTCAAAATTTCTTCCATGCAGGACTGAAATCTGCATTTTTGCGGGGCCTCTATGTAACTTGATAGCAGAGGGTTTAAATTTTACAGTCTTTTTCTTCAATCATCTGTTGGCCAAGTTAAAAGTGAAGGACTTCCCTGCAACAGACACTGTGCTCATGCTGTCCTTTTGCAGAAGACATGGCCATGGCTGGCTTTGCTTTAGGATAATGTGCTGTGAATCAATTTTCTCCTCAAATGAGTGGTTTAAGATGCTGCCCTGTACCTGACCTTCCCCCATCCCGAATTCCATACGTGCGAATAACCCATGATGTGAAAAAGCATCTCTTTAAGAATTTGTAATCCATCAGATGGAAAATAACGAATGAGAAATCAATTGTGTTTGTCAATGCATCTATTAATTTCTGACTTTTGATTGACTTCACTCTCTCAAGACTACTTTCAGGATTTGCTCCCCATCTCCATGACTGGTGCTCATTTCTACAAGGATCCTTTGCGTTGTGCAATGTGCCAAAATGGCGGACAGTCTCTATAATCAAAGGATTTTTCTTTGATTATGCATCTGCTGTGTCCCATCTCATGTTTGTATCTGGAGCAGCAATGACTCATTAGCACTAAAAAGAACTAAAAAATCAAAAACTCTGAAAAACATGAGAGATGAACAGAGGGAGGCAGTAAAGCAAAGAAAATAAAAGGTAATGCACAAGAGGGGAATCTGAAAAAGGGACTGTAATGGACACATATGTATACAAAATAAATCTACCTACATTCAGCCTTCATAGTGGTTTTGGCAGTGCTAAACTCGACCCGGTTCCCCCCCTCCCTTCTTTTCTCTGTGAGTCTGACCTTCCTAGACCAAATACTGTCGCTCAGAGAGCTCAACGCCAGGGGCTCATTTACACATAAAAGTCTCAAACAAAAAAGAAGGAGCTCATAAGTGCAAGACGAAGCTCACTCATCTGGAGAACAACTTTATCTCTGTTCTTTTTAATGCAGCCACAATCCATGAGCCTGGCATGTTTCTTTTATTACAACTGTCCGTGTAATATTCCCTAGGCCACCTTGTGAGGGGGGCCTCACATTGGAAACATGCTTTTTATGTTTTTTTTGGCTTTTGGAAAGCCACTTCTCTTATATACCCCTGTCCTTTAAAGTGCCAATACCACAGAAACCTTTCTCTACTATTTAGATGCATGAAGTCAATAGAAACCGAAGCATTAGATGCAAAGAGTGACTGTTTGCAAAGGAACATAACAATTGACCGAGGAAAACATAAATGTTGATATGTTTTAATCAGACAAGTAATGAATGAAACATAACTTTACCCTCATAAATCTTTTTTTTTTATGCCTTACATTTCAGCACCATATCCTAAAGCCATTACTGTATGAGTTCTCTTCTTATTGTTTAATTTTCCATAAAGTCCATCCATCACTTTAGAATGAATAGAGCGGTGAGAGGTGCCTGGCCCTTTTTGTGTGTGTGTGTGTGTGTGTGTTGTTGTTTTTTCAAGATTTTTTTGAAGATAGATCTGTCTTGGCGTATGTATGTGGCATCACACCCTTGAGGAATGGAGAAGTGATTCTGCTGCATATGTCATTTTCTAGCTAAATCAATGCTGAATCTTGAAAAAAAAAAGGGAGATAATATATTCCTTCAAACATTCCTTTGTTTCTTGTAGATAGAAAAGCCATGAGTCTAGTCTGTAATTGGCTATGTACTGATCAAAGTTAAATATAGCAGCTTTAAGGAGTATTTCAAAGGAAGAAAAGTGTCCACTGTTGGAAAAATAATTGTCATTTTGACACTGAGGCTGTAAAGCAGTGACTCGTAGCCCTTTCTGACTTAGAGATGAGCATGTGTCCTCTGTTACACCTGTAACCACACCCAGTGATGACACAACGGTAGGATGACGAATACCTACACATAATTGAAATTGTACACAAACATTCTCTCTCCTTAATGACAGATTTATCATTGTAACTGCACCAGTTTTCAGCTGTGTATGGAGTATGAAATATAATTTTTTTTAAATGAGAACAATGCACAATGACTCACTTTGGCGCTCTGAGTGTACCTGTTGCAGTGGATGTGATAGTGTCATACCCCAAGAAAAAGTTTTATATCAATTATTTGGAATCATACAATTACACCCAATCATTTTATAGAACAGGAAGGAAATATTAGGGTTAGGGTGTCTCTTTCGCAGGTTTGCAATGAAAATAACGATGTGCAACACAAATCAAAACCATTTAAATCAATTTAAATATAACAATTTATTATTCAAAAGAATATTCAATGTTGTTCACTGCAACAGCTCTTCATTTTGACATGACTTTTAAGGTAAAAGTAATCATAAGGCAGGGTGTCCATGCATACCCAGGGTTCCATCTCAGACATTACTTTATATATCTTTTGCTTTATGAATTTATTTTTACTATTGGTTGTAACTCAAGAATTTCAGGATTAATTAAATCTTATTTTATCTTTTCTTGTGGGGGTTTTTTATCCTAAGGGGAGTTGACCTGACATACAGACCAGTGATTATTGTATTTCTATGGTATTGCTCGTACCATAGTTTCTATGCATGAATGTTATAGAAGAAATTCCAATGAACTTTAATCCAGATTTTTTTAATTGCCTAGCATTGATGAGAAGCTACATACAAACAGCTAACTAGTCCGTCTCCTGTGTTCAATTTTCTCTTCCTCACTTTATTTTATGTTTATCCTGAATTTGAATGTTAAATTTTTTTATGGATGCAGGAATTTCAGATGAAAGAAAAGGCAGATGCAGTGTATTGGAAAGGGATGTTTATGCTTGGTAAGAACAGAAAAGCAATGATGGGATAAAAGCTGATGGAAATAGATTTTCTATCAGAAACAAGGGACCCTCGTTGCATAGTACTGTGCTCTTTATCACCATGGCAGCTGATGAAAGCACAACAGAGTATACATGGATAAACCTCTGTGGTTTTCTTCATGCAAAAACAAAAACATGTAATCTTTGTTATGTGCTTTTCCATATTGGAGGACATATGGTGGAAACATGCACCAATTAAATTCACTTAGAACTTCAAAAATTATAATCACTCACACTGACACAGAATGAGTCCAACAGAGTGTAACACAGGGTTACAAGACATATATTATAGCTCCAGACACATTCTGTACCTATATCGATGCTAAGTATTTGTGTTCCGTCTTAACAGCCTCAGTGGGATGTCATTTTTGAATGCACACGAACCTCTCGCCCACCTTCGTATGTCAATTAATTCCTATAGGTTTGGTTCTCGTGGAAGTCTTGGTCCTTTATCAACATTTACCACCCCGGATGGGCCGATGCTCTGCCCTACATTTACTCGGAAAAAAAGCATATCGGGAGAAGAGAGCTGTCTGGGGACATCAAACAGTGGGATGGGGAAAGAAGAGTGATTAGGTAGGTAGGTAGGTAGGTAGGTAGGTAGGTAGGTAGGTAGGTAGGTAGGTAGGTAGGTAGGTAGGTAGGTAGGTAAACTAGCCCTTCTCAAAGTCAGAAGTATTGTTGTTACATTTGTTTGACAGTTTTTACCTTTTATATTTAATTTGTGAATACATTTCTTTTCTTACCATTTCTTTTTTCATTTTGAGCACCCTTTGTGTTTTTGTATTTGCTTTATATTTCCTTGTGTGTTTTTGAACACTCAGGGAAATGTGTCTGAAGCTGTAACAGGCTTCTCTTGATGGAAATGTTTGGACTTCTTTCAGAACATTTCCCTTCAGCTGTGTACAACACTGCAGCTTCTTTCCCAGTTTTCCCTTTTTTCTTTTCAACCATCAACCATAAGTCATTCTATCTTTCCAACATAAGCACTTGCTAATCCTTGTTTTATGTTGTCTTCCTTGCTAACCTGCACCTCTCTTAACTTTTTTTTTGCTCCATCTGGGTTGTGAATTTTAAGTAAAGTGGCAAAAATATAGAGATCTTTCATAGAAACATTTAACTACATGTTCAATTGACTGCTTATGTAAAATTACGGTCTTCTAAATTTGATTTTGACTATATTTCATGTGTGTTATTTCATTTAAATAACAAGCAAAACCTACCAAATGGATTGGGATGCAGGTGATGGTGGTAGGGGAAAGAAGGCACACATTAGCCTATTGTCATTTTTGCTGATAGATATTTGCCTGTTAAGGTGAGATCCTCTGTGAAAGACTGTGAAATGCAGATGAGGATTTACTTTACACCTGAGTGAGCTACATCTGCCTTACTGCTCAACTACCTATTCAAAGTGTTTTTTCAGTTACTCTAGGGAACTGCATCCGTCACATCAACAGCAGTGACATTTTATTCTTGACAGTTTTTCTCATCTCTACCGACACCTTGGTCTCACCTTGTCGGCATCTTCTCTAGCTTATTGGCCATTTTTGTCTCTGCCTTTATGTCTGTCTTTGTATGTGTGTCTTTCAGTCTATTAGAGCGTATCCCTGCAGACTTTGGGCATGAGGCAGGGTACATTCCGGGCACGATGCCAGTGCACCAGAGAGTCACATATAGACAAACATGCATGCACCTGAAATGCATGTTTTTGAAGGCGGTAAGAAGCTGGAGAACCCAGGGAGAAATCAAGCAGGCATGGGGAGGACAAACAAACTCTGCACAGAGCGGGAGTCGAACCGGAAGCCACCTTGCTGTGCGGCAACAGAGCTACCCACTGCTCCACAGTGCTGCCCACAAATTTACCTTTTAGAATCCAATTACACTCTTGAAAATTCCCCAGATGCAGAACCTTCAGAATAAATTACACTGTTAACCTGAGCAACCTTGTTATATCAGAGTTGCCATATTTTGTCTTTTCTACTTTTTTTCAGGTTCATTCTCATCTATAATTTTTAACTTCCATGTTTCTCTTTCGATGCTATTCCCTTGTCTTCTTCTGTCTTTTTATGAATACTAATGAATGTAGCATATAATGGGAAAGAACTCATGGAGACACAGACCTTGGACCAAAAGCAAACACTTTTCAACATTTTTTTTTTAATTTGCAGGAAATAATCCATCAAAATGACATATTTTTTTAGCTCTAATTGTGTCAGCATGTCTTGGATCATTCTATTATTATGGTAAGATTATAAATGATATAAGTTTAGACAGTTATCAGACTTTTTTTCTTTCATTGTTGTATTAACAGCACAAAGAGATGTGTGTGGAGTGGAGGTATGCACTCCAATGAGTGCAATCTTAATACACCTTAATAACAATTGATTTGCTTTAATTTGCATTGATTTAACTTTGCATCTACATCAAAACAAAGGAGCCTGCAACATTGCTTCTATCAAAATCTTGACATCATAAAATGGAGATGACACTTATTAATAGAATTAAGAATAACTAGCAGGCCCTGAGAGACTGTAAAATAGCACAGTAGTCCTTTGAGCTCAAAGATAGATCAGCATGTAGGCATATTCTCACACTGACAGTCATCACAGTTTAGTCTTTTAGTCTGCTACTTTTACATTTTAAGATTTGTTAATCTTGAGTAATCCCTAATGGACATCTCTCCAGCTACCATTCCCCACTCCATATTGTGGTGCACGCTTTAACTACCCACCCTTCGGTACCCAAGTCAAGTCCATGTGGATAGAACTACTGCCACCCCAAAGAACATTAGTAATCGTCAAGTCACGTGCTATGTACCAGTGTATCATATACATGTAATCACACAAGCGGGCTATAAGCATGCAGACAATAACAGGTATAGTGGCGGGCAGCTCCTTTGTGGTGATGAGCAACCTGGGTGACAGTGCCTTTCCTCCAGGGCACCTCGGTCCACATGGGCCTTGAACTGGACACCCTCTGTTCTGAAGCCCAAGACCATGTGTGCAGAGCTGCTGCCACCTTGTCCTTCTGTTAATGTAATGTTAATGTACCATTGATATGTGACAACAATCAAGCCTTTGCAGATACAACAACTTAATAATCGATCTCAGCAGTCATCAGCCGCCGCTATTAGTGTCTGGGCTCTATGGGTATATTTACTGTATGTTGCTGCTGCTGCTGCAGCAGTGACAACAAATGAGGACATAATTATAGGATTCTTATTTAAATCTGGGAGAACAGCAGATAATCACACAGGTAGGCAGTTGCTTATTTAATCCATTACACAGTGCCTGAAATAATGACAAGCACCATCGACCGTGGGTTAGTGTTTATGAAAACATTAATAAATATTAACTCACTGTCAACGGAAAGACATCAGCTTCTCCTCAGCCAGAAATCAGCACTCTATTTGCTCTTTTCTAAAGAATGCAACTGAAAAAGCATCTAGGCATCGCATTGGACTAGAGACCAGATAAATAACAGGATTATGATTCCCCATCTTACCTTTGATGTCCAATTGTTTGTTGAATTCATTTGTTACATCCAGTTATTGTAATTGTTGGTGTTCGTCCGTTTGCTTGGCTGTTCGTCCGTCAGTATGTCCACCAAATATATTTGCAACCGTTGCAGATAGAAAGATTCAGGTGGCAAAGGGAATGAAAATGAGATGATGACCGTGATCTTGGGAAAACTACGTGAAGGTCAATTTTTCAAGTTGTATACACTCATGAACTGGGTAAGATAGAAAGATGAGGGAGAAGGCCAGTGTGAGTTAGACCATAGATCAAGCTTTGATCAATGATAGTAGGACAGAGCACTAGTTTTGATCTTTGACCTATGCAAGTAGTTCAGGGTAAAATTTTGATTTCAGGGGTGTCGCGGAGTGTTGCAGTCTGTGACTGCCTTGTTGTTGTTGAATTCCTTTTTCCTGAGATCTGCCATCTTTGAATGCAGAAGCAACTGTTGAGTTAAAAAAAAAAAAGGCTAGCTGATGATGGATTAAGAGATTTTAGAAGTAATCTTCCAAAGAGGAACAGCCCCAAGTCATGGATATGTTCTCATCACTATTATTAATAAAAACATAAGGGATTGAATCAGCAAATGTTTGGCTGTGTTTTCATGAGCAAGGCAAACAGTTATTTGACAATATCTTCGCCCCGAACAAAGCGAGCCATTGTGTTCCACAAATTTGTCCTCCAATGAGGCAGATAACAAAAAAATATCACACATTATATGTGTACTTCCAATTTAATCAAGGCATACTTTTTATTTAAATCCTATATTTGTTCCTTATGGTTGAATTTTAGACTGGCATTTAATTTCTTTTTCAATCCCTAACCATATAAACTAATAATATTTAATTAATAAGATATTGTTGTGGGGTTTTTTCTGTTTGTTTGTTTTGTTTTGTTTTTTATATTGGGGATGAATCTAAGGACACAGGAAGCGGTGCCGGGACCAGACCAATTGGAGAGCTATTTGTAGGTCATTATATGTTCATTAGTGTTCACTAGACTCATCATGGTGCACCCAGGAGGAAAATGAAAGATTCACAGAAGTTTGGCAGATGTTGAATGTTAATGAGACGTGTACCATGAAAGCTATGATGGTGAAAAGGATTTTTGTATTTTCAATGTTTATAAGCATGGCAGAGACACGTATGTGTGTGTGTGTGTGTGTGTGTGTGTGTGTGTGTGTGTGTGTGTGTGTGTGTGTGTGTGTGTCTGTGTGTGTGTGTGTGTGTGTGTGTGTGTGTGTGTGTGTGTGTGTGTGTGTGTGTGTGTGTGTGTGTGTGTGTGTGTGTGTGTGTGTGTGTGTATGTGCGCTGACAGACATGTAAATACAGATATGATACATACAGTATCCCCACCTATATATTTGAATAAGCTCACTTGAAAACTTCACGCTGTCACGCTTCCGGCGTCTGCCCCGGTATTATATTTGAATACACATGATTAAGTAAATAATCGTTACGTTGACAAAAATTAGTAACTTACTTTGATTGTTTATTTGTAAATAATTAAGACCAGTGAAGAATGTTGATGATAATAATAATAACAATAATAGTAATAATTATAATAATAATAATAATAATAATAATAATAATAATAATAATAATAATAATAATAATAATAATAATGCACTAGGAATGTCGCGCATTCCTAGTGCATTCCTATTGTTGTTTTTAAATTGTTAAGAAAGTCTAAAAGTGCTAACCTTAACAAACTGGTGGAGGGAGAAGTGTTAATAATCTTGGAGTGTACTCATACATGATGTGCTTATAGAATAGTCAAAGGTGTACGACGTTCAAGTGCACATTCCTTTCTGTGATGAACTACTTCCTTTTCCTCTTTGAATCGGATGCAGGGCATACAGATTGGAAATAATGGCTGATTTTGCCCCGTCTTGAAATCAGGATGAGGACCATTACCCAGCGTCCTTGGTTGGCAGACATCCATTTCTCATAAGAGGCGTGACATGGCCAAGTGAAGGTGATGATGTTATGTATGAGGCTGGCTGGCAGCACAAGGTAACGTGGCCAGTCTGTCACTCAGGACAATAGTTGACGGGGTCTTTGCACAGACAAGGAGACAGGCCTTGGGAATGCAGGCAAGGTTAAGCTGAGTGATATCTGGACCCAACATGAATGTGACCATATACAGAAAGCGTATGACAGCTGAATGATGACAGTGCGATGGGAAGTCCTTTCTGAAGAAACTGTGTGGCTTTCTATCTGCCCCTCTATGGCAGACTAGCTCAAAGCTACCACACACCATCATACCTAAACTGTTAGCTCTCTCAGATATTGAGGGATAGTCAGAATACTGGGAAAACACGCCTCAACAGGAAATCCCATTTTTCTTTGATGCTGCACAGGAAAGTAGATTTTCGTCACAGTCAAGCATCGTTTGATCTGCTGTAACCGTTAGTTTCATTGCTTCTTCTGCCAGGAAAGCTTAGGAGAGCTGAAGTGGTGATGATGCCACATCAGGCTAACGTTTTTCACCAGTTTGCCCTGCCAGGCGATGGAAGCCATCTGGACAAAATCAGGCTTATTCACTTCAGCAGTAATTCAGACTTAAAACTGGATATTTTGGTCATGTGTCAGAGGGACCTGGACTCAGAGAACATACGTTTTAAAATCTTTTTGTGTGCTGGAGACTTTTGAAACTGAATTGTAACAACTGAATGACTGTCACGTGTTGGGCGCCATGGATGGAGTCTCATGTGCTGCAAACTGGGCAGGCGGTACCTGATTCTGTTCTCAGAAAGCCTCTGGCTGATGTTATTGAAGCAGGCAGTTGTGAGGAAGGCATGACCCCCCCACCCCCACCACCACTGCTCCGTCACTGAGACAGAGTACTTATCTCCCTAGCTCTCCTTCCTATTTCTGCCTAGCCGGGCAATAGAGCTGTCAAGTAGTGAGTCTACTAATGGAACACCCAGCTGGCTAGAGACTTCATCTTGCTGCAGTGAATAATTTAGCTTCCAGAGGGCTCTCCCCAAATTATTTAAAAGCTTGCTTTGGCATTAAGAGCGACAACATAAGAGTCTAGAGAAGTGCTCAAAGTTTATCTGTTAGGTTTTCAATGATTTTTAACCTCCTTCGAAGCTCAGAGGATAAAAGATTCAGCACGTCTGCCCTAAGCCAACAACGATCTGATGATTCAAACCTGTTTAATGATGCTTCTGTTTCAGATTGCTGAGTGAACCACCATTTATGCATGTGAGTACATGCACAGGTATTTGCCACCGTTTGAAGCATTTAACAGTCACTTCAAAAGCGCATTTGCACAAAACAAGCAATAAAACAGTGACAGTTGCACCATAATAGCAGATAAATTGTTGTCTCAGCAGACATGTAATTGAATCTTAGTTATACACACTAAGGAGACTTTAAGCAACAAAAAAAAAAAAAAAAAAAACATAGGACATGAAGTGAAGTTTCATCCTGTTGCAAGACACAGCTTAGATTCATCAGTCCTTCCTGGTAGGTGTCCCTGACAAGGATGACTGATTGGAATTCCGTGTCCATATACATCATACTCGATCCTCGTCCACTCAGCAAAGGGTGGATAAATCACTCTGTTTGGTCCTTCCCTCAGCAGGCCCCACAAAGCCTTTAATAACAGGCTCAAGCTGCCTGCAGTGCTGGCCCCTGATTGTTTTGAGTGAAAACAGATGTGTTTGCTTGCTTCACAGTGCAGCCTGCTTGACGGAGATTTGAACATACCTCTGTCACAAGGCCCTCTCCGCCATGTTGTCTTATTTGAACATCCGGGACCAATAGGGGGGCCGCCTGACTTCCCTCCATGCTCCCTATGTCCCCAATATTCCAGCACCTCCCAAAACACATGAAAAAAACATCTTTTAAACAAGGTGGAAACAGGCTTCCCCCTCTACTCTCGTAAAGCCCACTTCAGAGCCTGGGTGAAAGCATTCATGCCCTGAGGCCCTGATGAAATAAAACACCAGCGCCATGCCAGTTATGTGAACAAAAAACACTGGGCATGTTTATTACATCTAAACATCTGGGTTTTACACGTGCATGTCTGCTGGACACAGCCCCACATAACCTTGCCATGCAAAGGTCAGAGGTCCTAGAGACAGTCTAGGACCTCTGGCTTATTAGCGAGATACATCTTGAATCCGAGAAACACGTAATCAACATATTATTTTCAAATGCCTTCATCTATTGAGCATTCGCAGAGGTACTTTATTTCTTCTTGCATTTATCATGTTCCAATGATAAAATGGTCTCGAGGGGAGACAAATGCTAAGGCAGCAGGGGAACAAACCAACAGGATCTCCTGCAGGGTTGTTGGTGACTGATATTCTTCACTGATTTGTTTTAACAGTCTCAAATGTCGCCCCCAGCAGTCCCCATTCCACCGTACTCCCCTACCACCACCCTCCTCATCATTGCACATGTGGTGGACTCCTGAATGGAGGTCTCCTTCAGGACAGACGTTTTAAAAGGCCTGACTTGCCCTTATAACCCCTCCCCCTGACACACATAAGCCTGCATTTTCTCTTGATTCTCTCCTTGTCTACTTTCTTTCTCACACCATGTCTTTCTTTCTGACTCAGCCACCAGAGTACGCAGCCAGTCCGTCCCACCCAGCTCAGTTTGTTCGGTTGTGTCAGGAAGGAAATATTTACCCACTGCTGGTGTGAAGGGGTTGTGACCTTCGGGTCAAACTGCAGGTCAGGATGTGGGCAGCATAGGTATGGAAATGTTTAAATGCATCACTCATGGGACTGGATAAAGTAAGCAGCAGGTTAGTACAATATGTGGGTTTTGGTGGAGTACTGAATCAATTGACAATAGCTTTTATTGGCATTAAGTGTAATTTTACACAAATTCATCTCATGCAGAGAATGAAAGATTTGTCACAGAAACCTCTGTCACAACAGAAACAGCCAAGATTATTTTTCTATCATATGTTGAACTGTTTCGCTCAAGTTTCTGAGAGAAACAGAAATATTTATTTAGAGTATGTACTAGTTTATGCCAATAAACTAAATAATAAAAATAAATAATAAAAATCACTTGGTGATGATGTAGTAAGAAGATTTTAATTTAACTTTGTCTGACTGATGGATTATTTTACCTCATCTCTGCATCACACTTAAAATCATACTTCACTCAACATGATCCTTCACATGATTGCATTGTGACTAATTTTTTTTTTTTACATTCTGTTGAGAAATGAGTCATATGAACCACTCGTGAATTTTGTGAATACCTAGGTCTAACAGTTATTCTCCTAAAGAAATTATATTATAAAGTCTTACCTTTCCTCTGAATTTAGCTCACAGCCTGTTGTTTTCCTCTCTTCTCAAGAGATATGTCTAGTGACGCAAGTTGTGAGATTTTGTTTTTCTTCAAAAGTGAATTTTCCTCAAAGATCAGAATTTGCCCGAATAGTGAGCAGCAGCATGGTTTCTTTCCAAAAAAGAGTATTTCAGATGCAGTATTTGCTTTGTGGATATTGATGGAGAAGTACAGAGAAGGCCAGAGGGAGCTGCATTGTGTTTTTGTAGATCTGGAGAAAGCTTATGACAGGGTGCCCAGAGAGGAACTGTGGTATTGTATGAAGATATCTGGAGTGGCAGAGAAGTATGTTAGAGCGGTGCAGGACATTTATGAGGACTGTAAGACAGTGGTGAGGTGTGCTGTAGGTGTGACAGAGGAGTTCAAGGTGGAGGTGGGACTGCATCAGGGATCAGCTCTGAGCCCCTTCTTGTTCGCTATGGTGATGGACAGGCTGACAGACGAGGTTAGACAGGAATCTCCATGGACTATGATGTTTGCAGATGACATTGTGATCTGTAGTGAGAGCAGGGAACAGGTGGAGGAGAAGCTAGAGAGGTGGAGGTTTATCCTGGAAAGGAGAGAAATGGAGGTTAGCCGCAGTAAGACAGAGTACATGTGTGTGAATGAGAGGGACCCAAGTGGACGAGTGAGGTTACAGGGAGAAGAGATTAAAAGCATTGAGGATTTTAAGTACTTAGGGTCAACAGTCCAGAGCAATGGAGAGTGCGGAAAAGAGGTGAAGAAGCGTGCACAGGCAGGATGGAACAGGTGGAGGAAAGTGTCAGGTGTGATGAATGATAGAAGAGTTTCAGCTAAAATGAAAGGAAAGGTGTACAAAACTGTGGTGAGACCAGCGATGTTGTTTGGTCTAGAGACAGTGTCACTGAGAAAAAGACAGGAGACAGAGCTGGAGGTAGCAGAGATGAAGATGCTGAGGTTCTCTCTGGGAGTGACCAGGAAGGATAGGATCAGGAATGAGTACATCAGAGGGACAGCACATGTTAGAGGTTTTGGAGATAAAGTCAGAGAGGCCAGACTGAGATGGTTTGGACATGTCCAGAGGAGAGATAGTGAATATATCGGTAGAAGGATGCTGAGTTTTGAACTGCCAGGCAGGAGGCCTAGAGGAAGACCAAAGAGGAGGTTTATGGATGTAGTGAAAGAGGACATGAAGGTAGTTGGTGTGAGAGAAGAGGATGTAGAAGACAGGGTTAAATGAAGGCAACTGATTCGCTGTGGCGACCCGTGAAGGGAAAAGCCGAAAGGAAAAGAAGGTCAGAATTTGCCAGAACAGCACAGACAACACAGAAACAAAATTTATTAAATATAGGTAGAACATTATTGGACTTATTAAAAAGAATCTAGAAATAGTAACCAACTAACCATGGATTTCTAGTCGATCTATAAATGTTTATGGTATGATAGTGATAATCAGTATAATCAGAAAGTGTGACAACAAGTACATTTTCGATGTGCATTAAAACATATTTTCCTGCAAAACATGCTGGTGTTGCAAATGCTACAGAGTAGTGGTTGCCAGGGGAATGAAATAGCCATTTCACGAGGAAATGGTTATGACCAGAGGATTATGCTGATCAAACTGACCCATACTGTCTTTATACCTCCCTTGTTTTTCTCAAAATGGTTTGGAAACAATTTTTGTGGCATTTAAAAAAAATCAGAAAGAAAATTTATATTTTAACAATGAAACTGAGCTGCAAAAAAACACTTGACATAGTCCCATAGTCTGAACTGCTAACCCTGAAATGTATATAAACATTAATTGAGATCATGTATGTCCATGGCCTAATGTCAGAGTGTCCATGGCAGAATAGTTATAAATCTCATCTAATCTTGTGACAAATGTCCTTCCAAGATACTCAGCAGCATGTCAATAGAGTTTTCTGTGTATAATCTGTGAAGATTTTGACATAGTGAAAATTATAAATAATCTGACAACATTTCTTAAAACAGAGGCTACAAAATTCGGAGAGAGACATGTAAGGTGTTCTGCAAAAAAAAATATATATATATATATTCATTCATCTTCCAACCCGCTTAATCTGCTAACACAGGTCGCGGGGTAGCCAGTGCCTATCCTGGCAGTCTCCGGGCACGACGCCAGTGTACCTCGGAGCCAAATAGAAAGAAACAATCATTCACACACACACTCACTCCTATGGTCAATTTGGGACCAGCCAATCAACCTGAAGCGCATGCTTTTAGATGTGGGAGGAAGCCGGAGAGAACCCACGCAGGCACGGGGAGAGCATGCGAACTCCGCACAGAGCGGGACTCGAACATGGGTCCGCCATGTTGTGAGGCAGCAGCGCTAACCAGTGCGCCACCGTGCCGCCCATATATATATATATATATATATATATATATATATATATATATATATATATATATATATATATATATATATATATATATATATATATATATATATATATATATATATATATACTACTATACTATTTATATATATAGTATAGTCTCCAGCTGTGATTCTTGTGGTCTGCCCTGCATCCTGGACTGATTATAGTAGATGTAATAGAATAATAATAATAATATTAAGTCTAATTGTGTTTTTGTTGTTCATATTTATCGTATGCACACATTAATACCAGTGTGTGATGCTGAAGAGAGAACCTTGCACATCCATGATAGATTGCAAAGCTTCACTCATGATCTGGGATGTAGTTATGTTTTAAAATTATTTTTAAACCAGTATTTTTTTTTACTGTTTTTACAGCAAAAAACAAACAAAGTTTTTTTTTAGTACTTTTTGCCGTGGTGATTAATGGTAACTTGTATGATTTCAAAATCATATCACACCTGCGTAGTGGCCATTAGTTATCAGTAGATGTTTTTAAATAGAGATACAGATGAAGAAGTTAAGAAGAAAATCCTTTTTTTCCAAAATTGATTCAGCTTTTGGAAAAAATGTATTCCACTATCAAAATGTGATAAATCTATTTTGAACACCTCAATTTGAAAACATTTCTGAAATACTGTACTTTTTTTGCTTTACAATTATTTTGAATATCCCTGAGAAAAATAATTACGATCGTTAGACAATAATAAACATATTGAATGGTTTACCACACACGGTTTATGTCAGATAAGTCAGTTTTCTGCTACCTGTGTGTGAAGCTCTGATAATATTCATACCCAACCAGGAAACAAATGCCTACCAGCAGTGGCATTGTCCTGGAAGGCACGAGTGGCATGAGAAAGTCCTGTTTAAGAGTTCAGTCGTGCACTGCTCTCTTTCGATTGCCTTAGAGCAAAAGAAAGCCAGGATTTCCTAATGCCCAGCATGTGGAGCTCTCAACAGATTGATCTGCAGCAGGGGACTGTCCATTCTTTGGAAGCGAACTAGCCAGAAAAAGAAAAAAGCTTGGTGGGAGAACCGAGTTGAACAGACTTGATCTCCAGGGCGAGTTGCACCTGACAGCGAAAGACATAAATCTGTGGATCTGTCTGTCTGCCAGGGATAGCTTAACATGGATCCATTCTGTCTGGACAGCATCGGTGAGTCAAAGACACTTTCATGGTGAAATAGTTTTTTTAGTAGTTGTTGTTGTGTAAATAAACCATTTCTTTTATTTCAACGTGCTTTGCTCAAGCAATATTACTGACAACTTTGCTAGATTATAATTTAAAGTCTTAGAGAACAGAGAACAGTTATAGTTTTCTATTTGTGATATGAACTTGTTGGTTGTTATAATAGAAGTTTACACTTTTACATTTGGAAAAACTTAAATTCCAAATCTGTCTGTTACTAAAATCAGTAAAATAGTTCATGCTTGCAATGCAGATATAAGGATTTTGATTTTAAAGCATTGATGACAGTTTGGTGTTTAAATGTGTAGTTGGAAGAGATTCTTACATTCAGACAACAAAAGATGATAACATATTTGATTTGGTTTTATACACACAGGAAGCCAAACCCTTGTATCACAGAGAAGCTATGATCTGTGCATTTGTCTGGTGGGACTGAAGGTTATTGATTTCATAAGGGTGTGTGTTTGAAGAGAGACAGAACATACTCCTTCAATGCACGTTGCAACAACAATAGTGTTTTAAAAAAGAGGCTAGAATCAGCTTTCAGTGCACTTTGGAATTCTTGGTACATTATAGATTTCTAAAGAACTTTTGGTCAAAGGTCGTTTTTCCCTGCTTTTTTGCAATAGTTCATCGGTATTTGTGCAGTTATAGTTGGCTCCAAATTTTCCACCTACATTTTTTCATGCACATATACCCTAACACACATCTTTAACTTGCAACAGTCTCCACAGACACTTTAAAATATTAACACAGGTCATCATGGTAGTTCACTTGGTGGAGCACATCATTTGTCATAACTGGGTCCTTACCTTACAGCTGTGTGTCATATCCCCCACTTTTTCCATCCTCTCTCTACCTAATAAGAAAATGTAACTCAAAATGGAAATTATGCAAATGAAGTATGGGCACATTTATTGATGTCATTTGTATGGCAACATCCATCGATCCATTTTTGACAATCGCATGAGTCTCATCAACAGCCGCATATTCACCTTTTGAGTCATGCTTGTTGCTGGAGGCTATCCAGTAGGATATGGGCAAGAGGCAGGGTACACCCCGGATAAGACGCCAGCTCATCATGGGCCCACATGAAAGACAAAGAAAACAGTCACGCTCACACCTATGGAGAAGTTTTTTGAGACCAATTCACCTAAGCTGTTTTTGGAGGTGGGAGAAAGCTGGAGAACCCATACAGAACCCATGCAGACAAGGTGAGACCATACCTCCACACAGAAAGGAATCAAGCACTGAACCTTCTTGCTGTGAGGCAACAGCGCATACCACTGTTTCATCGTGTATGGCAACCTCACTCTAAAAACGAAAAAGAAACTGGTGTGGAGTGTTATTGGGCAGACTCTGTGCCACTGCATTGAAAACCACTTGGAAACTTTCAAGTTGTACATTGAAGTCTGTGCAGGATCAAGTGCAACAAACTGTCACCTATATATAGTGCAAAATATCTCAGATCTCCATTACATGGCCACATAGGTGAAAAGCATTTTTAAGTTCTGAATTGAGGGAACTTGTGAAACAAACTTCTTCAACAGTTAAAAATATAGTTGTCTCTGTTAATATTCATATACTGGAGCAAACACACTGACAAAAGAAAAGCAGAATAGTAACAGACAAATGTGCAGCCACTAAAAACACAGGTTTGCTCTTTGCATTCTTTCACTGTGGCTTTTTATGGTTGTGACTCAGAGGGAAAAAGTATGTACTACGTACTATGTTGCTCTAACACACTCTGTCAGGAGGCTGCAAGGTATTGATTGCAGGAGTGTATGACGATGATGGGATTTGACAGCTCACTGTGTGGACCAGAGCTGAGTCAGATACAAGCGTGCTCCATCTTCCATCTGCAGAGGCCAGAGGTCACTCTGGTGAAACTTTCCATCCCTGTGTGCACATGAATGCCCTCAAACACAGCCCAGCAGGCAGCAGGAATAGGCGAGGAGCAGAAACATGCCTCCCATCTGTAAGATTCAGATAAGAGCATCAGTTAAATATGGACACTCATAGTTTCATTTAGAAAGTGACAGTTTTGACATGTGGAAAGCTGTAATGTATTATTTACTCTCCCTGCCATTTGGCTTCCTTTTGTTATTTTCAAAGAGAAACTGCCCATTACTATTTCCAAGAGCCCATGTTTATGTTAAATTGTTAATGTTAATTCAGTCGATATTTTAGAACATAGTTGTCCACAGTACCATTGTATCAAAATACTTCTCAGAGAAAAGCAGGTTTTAGCTGCTTTAGACATGCATTGTCACTTACAAAACATCTTAACATTAAATCACGTAGTCTGTGTTTGTCCAATTATTTGTGGGAATTAGAAGAACAAAAAAATATTGCTGCACCCAGACTTGCCCTCCGTAAACAGTTTTAATGGATTTTCAGAAACGTAGACAGCTCTCAGCTTCTGTGAAATTATGAGCAACCTGCTGCTGAATTGAAGGTAAAAGCAGCTGACTCCATTAAATATATTTTGGGTTTAAGCTTTTGATTATGGGATGCCAATTGTATCAATATTACATAAATAAATCAAACATAGACTACAAAAATAAATGTGCCAATAAAATGATTATTGAAATGAATAAACAAGCAAAAATATATGTATGAATATATTCATATATTTAAATTTGTAAGTACAAATTTAAATAAATGAATTACATACTGTACTGCATTGAATAGATAAATTGTTTCTTACTTTGAAAAAAACTTTTTTTTTAAAGTCCAGTGGACTGCAATTTCATAACACTACATTTATTTATTCATTCATTCATGTTCCGAACCGCTTTATCCACTGTCATGGAAAGCTGGAGTGTATCCCAGCTGTTTTAGGGCGTGGGGCGGGGCAAACTCTGGGCACAACGCCAGTGTGCCACGGATACTACATTTATTTTCTTTATATTCCTTTGCATATATGGATACTATGTGGTATGCATATTCCACAGGTTCGGCACAAAACAAAAGCTCAGGAATAAACACAACCTAACTCCTCAAAGATGAATCCGAAGCAACAGCAAACCCCATCGATGAGTTGTTGAAGTGACGTCCTCCATCTGGAGCAGCCTAAATTAGAATCCCAGGCAAAAATTTTATTTAATCTTATTTATATAGCACCAAATCAGGGTCTCTAACACAAAGGTTCATAATTGAGCAAACCCATGTAGACACTGGCAAAGAAGCAGAATCCTCAGAGTAGACCTCAGATCTAAGTGGGTGGTCCTCTGTCTTGGGTTGACAGCGAGCGAAAGAGCTGGCTGTCATGATATCACCATCATCGCCAATAAAATTAGCACCACTGTTACTTTACAGATTAAAAAAAGATTAAGATTAAAGATCCCCTTATCAGTCCCTCGTAGGGGAAATTATTTTTCCACTCTTGTTTTGAAAGAGTGACAATTGAACAATTGCTGAGAAAAACACAATTCATTGCTGTTTTCTTTATGATTTACAATCAAAGGCCGATGATTTCTAACGTGCAACCCATCTTCCATTCCACTTTTCAATCAACCCAGTGGAAAAAAAAAAAAAACATTATCCACATCACATCATAAATACTGTCTTAATTTATCATCATTTCAAACCAACTTTATTGTAATTTTGCCATGCATCTGTTTTCAGATAAGAACGAGAGATACTGCCTGCAACTGACATATTTAATTGAGAAATCTATTATAATGAGCGCACATGGGTTGCAGGAATCTGATGAGATCATCTTATCTTCCAAACGCTGTAAGAGAGTTACGAAAAGGTTGATGAGCTAATAAACTACAAAATGATCTTTTTGCATTTATTTTGGATTCGATTGCAGTTTTAATTAGGTTATTCTTGAAATAACAAGCTCCATATTTCATCATTGTAAAGTATATTAGTTCTGTACTAGTTCCGCTTCACATAAGACTTCCATCTTGGTTCACAGTAACACAAACTGGAAAATAAATGTCATCTGAATTTATAACCTAAGATTTGAAAAGAGACTACAATACCAAACGGTGCTTTCAGATTTTTTTTTTAATTGTGCCATTGCAGTGTGTATTGAATGGAAGACTGATGTCTGGACATCTGGTTGTATTAGCTGTTCTGCTCCGTGTTTCTAACCAGTGATTTATGGAGAAAGAAATGAACAGAAAACCTCCTGGCACCGGCCACTCAGAGCAGGGCCATAGTGCGTAATCTCAGAATGTCTACTATCCAAGGCTCAAACTAATGAGCTGGACTGAATGAAAGCTTTCATCAAATCCACTCTAAACACTGTATGCAGTGTTTGAGCCTGTACGAGTCACTCAGCATGACTGGCTCTGTAATGACATCCAAATGTGTTGTGTGTGTGATTGCTGCTTTGCTGCCTCACTCTCTCTCTCTTTCACACACACACACACACACACACACACCCTCCCCTCGTTTGCCAGCTCTGACCTGATCTCACAGGAAATTTGTACTTATTTGTTTAAAGACAAATGTTTGAGAGCTTTCTGACTGATTCAAATCGAAGTGGAATAAAGCATGGAACACTTAATGCTTACACAGGCAAACATAAAACCACATCCAAAAATGCAACTGAACTCCAAAGTGTGAGCCTATTCATAAATCAATTTAAGAAAAGCACACATCATATAACATATAAGTTTAGCATGTTTGCATATCAGGACTAATGTTAAATACAACAGTGGCAGCTGATGGACATGCCTGGTTGTGCAGATATGTTTGTGTAAATATTGGACAAATTCATATTTCGATATGAGTATGCTGCCAAATGTCTTGACAATCCAGGAATGATCCATCCTCCTGCTGAGGCCCAACAGTCACATGTTATTCAATAAAACCTAATCCAAAATCAAATGTGAAGCAACGGATCTGTAGTTTAAGGTTGCTGGATGTGTGACAATTGACTACTAAAATCAAACTGAACTGCATTTTTACTTGAATACATTCAGACAATATTTTCACTGTGCATCTTTATTCAACCTGAACTCCCTGTTTGACTGTGATGAAGACATGAATTTCTTCCACCCCTGTGAAGTCTTCAGCGGTAGTAACAGCTGTATAACAAATATCTTTGTATGAGAAGAAAGAGCCAGCATGATAGAACATGTGTGACATTATAGCATGTTCAGGTATTCAGCCTGCCCAGGGGATTTAACTATAGCAGCAGGAATAATCAAAGATTGAGGTGCTGTTGTTACGTCTTGTGTTTGTCCAATTTTAGACCAAGCAGAAAGGGTTGCAGAGCAGGGAATCAATAGAGGGTCTTGTTGTATTTTTAATACATATTTTACGTATATATTTTATATACGTTATATATACGTTATATATACGTTTTATATATATATATATATCCTCTCTCTTTCTCTCTCTCTCTCTCTCTCTGTCTGTATATATACTTTATGTATCTGTGTGTGAGTGTGTGTGTGTGTGTGTGTGTGTGTGTGTGTGTGTGTGTGTGTGTGTGTGTGTGTGTGTGTATATATACAGCATATAATACACATGTATTAAAAATCAAGACATAAACATAAAAAGCATCACAACATACCTTTTCTACATGCCGAAAAACTCCATTCATTCATTTTCCCTTACTTTTGCGGGTAACCGGGGTTGTTGCAATCTAGCCCAGAGGACTTACGGGCATGAGGCTGGGAGACGCTCCAGATACATTGCCAGCACATCGTTGAGCCACACGAAAGACAAACAACCACTCATGCACACACTCACTCCAACAAACAATTTGGAAATGATCAATCCATAATCCACCTAAAGTGCGTTTTTCTGGAGGTGGGAGGAAACCGGAGAACCAGGAGAAAACCCACGCAGATACAGGAAGAACATACAAACTGCCTTCAGAATGGGTTTTGAATCAGGAACTCTCTTGATGTGAGATGACAGCAGTACCCGCTGCACCACTAATTGATTTTATTCATTCGTATCTAACTGTTATTAAACACACCAAGCATTTAATGACTGAAGCCAACATACAATATTTAGCCTTAGAATAAATAATACCTCTTCTACGTTATGTAGATGCTCAGTCAAGCAAAGTATAAGTTGTTGACAAGGTGTTATTGATCCATGAAAAACTAACAAGCTGAGAGAATGGATGTAGCCTTGGTGAAACTACCACCTCAAGGTTGGAAGAATGCTGTTTATGCTGTAAGTGATAATAAGCAGTCGTGGCTGTAGGGAAAAGCTATCGTTTCGATTTGACTGCAATCCATAGTAATAATGGATGTGAGGGGAAGTGAAGGACGGGCAGTAAATTCTGTCCATCAGCTTGATGAGAAGGATGTTTATTAGATTTATGGCTTCAGTTTCCATTGGTATTTTTTTTATTGAAATAGTGATAAATAATGCATTTTAGAAAATTGAAAATTCGAAAATTGATTTCTTGAATTCCACTTTTAGACAGCTTGCAGCCTTGGCATCTGCCTGTAAGAGGGCTAGAAACATTCAAAATCACTTTGTAATAACTGTGAACAGAGCTGGTGTCATTAACACTGTAGCGACTGAGTAACAATTGATGTTTGTTTAAGTATATCTGCTGAAGAACTTGTAGCTCACTTTTCCTAGCAGCCTTCATGTGAATTTTGTTGTTGTTGTTGTTGTGGGAATTCAATATGCATGTAACCATGGATGATACATCTACTTTAATGAAAACAACCAGGGGGTGGGCAACAGGTTTTCCCAATCTACGTCACACTCTCATCCACAATGCTTGATGAGAGAAGGAAAGGGATGAAGGTTTTTTGAAGGGGGAAATTTGGCATTGAACAAATCCCAGAGAGACTCACTGTATTCCCACCAAACCGTAGAGCAATTAGTCACTGCTCATTAATGAATACAAGTCCCACACGGCATGCCCCAGCTGCCACTATACCACTGATTTAATCTTTATTTGATTTCATATCCTGACACTGGAGAAATTCAGAGCCTATTGAGGTGGAATGTTCTTCCCAGAGAAAGGAAGTTAAAGATTTTTTCAGCATTCATTACTTTATCATTTATATTTAATTATTTGTCACTTGCATTAAGTGGAAACATCAAGAAGGCAAGTATAAAGGATTGAGTATCTCCATTTCAAAATTAGACCCTACGATCACTCCTATACTGATTAATTGAAGGTTTTATTGTATTGATGAGCAGTATATTTAAGGTAAACTGTTTCAAATTTTAACAGAAGATGTCAAATAACGTCTTGTACTGTCAGGAAGTCACAAATTCCTGTCCGTTATGGCACGAAGAAAAATACATGAAAAATACAGTCTTAGGTGCACATAAAGCTGTGATTTTGCTCCAGCAGTTTGAGTCAGCAGCACACCTACGTAGCACTAAATTTAGCACAAGAGAAAAAAAAAATCACTGCTTGATTTGGCAGAATACTTAAGCCTCATATTAGCTTTGGCAAGTTCAAGAATGTGTTTTTTGCATAAATCAAGGCCTGTGGATTTTGGATTTTGGCAGAAGGTGAACTGGTAGACTTTTTTACAGCCCTGTATTGTGGGAACTGCCACCATATTGGACAATACCACACTTCTGGTTTCAGTCCTTTTCCTAACATTCAACATTAGGCAGTAACACTGCCTGGCGAACATTAGGGGGGATTTTCATGCATCAAATCAAATCAAACTTTATTTATATAGCACTTTTCATACATAAAAAATGCAACTTAAAGTGCTTCACAAGAACGTGAAACGTGATAAAATAATGAAACATACAACAATAAAAAGTTACACATATAGCACCTCCTCGCTCCCATTCACACACACAAACACACACACACACACACACACACACACACACACACACACACACACACACAAACATCTGCACACACTCCCACAGTCACACATACAGTAAGCCGACTGTTAACATGGCTTGGCACTGAGGATCCAGGTGAGGAGAAGCCATGTAGTGGATGTTTGCCTTTTACAAACAGCAGGTCCATCAACCAGAGGCAACAAATAGCATGAAAAAGTTGATAAGCTTAAATCTGTGAGAATGCCTTCTAGAATGTCAGAAGTCTGGTCCAAATCTTACAGCTTGATCCCTCCTTCTGAAAACACAGAGAGATCCTTTTGCATTTGATACAGCAGTCCGAGTAGTCTTTACATTAATTGGTCATCTTGAAAGTTTGTAGTTTTGTTTCTTTCTATTTTCTGCACAGTCTCGGGGGTCCTCACAGCCCCATCCTTTGTGATGCTCTGTGAATGGACCATGCAGCAGGACACATGAGCACCTCTCCTGAGATCTACCCCCCAGTGTTCTCAGGTGATCCGCCTGTGTGGATCCGTTTACCAGCTGAGCAGCTGCCGTGGGAGGTTTGAACCCTCTAACAGTAAAAACCCAATGTCAGGGTATGGTTACAGCACAAAGACAGAGGTAGTGGTGGAAAGGAGTGTGTGCAGACCTCCTGCCACAGGTTCAAAGAGAGTTCCCCAACAGCTGTGGCTCCAAGGGGAAGTTCAGGAGGCTGTTCGGGCAGTGAGCGCACAGGCTTTTTGGGTCACATAGCAACCCAATCTGGCCTCAAAAACCAAGTTTCTGTGTTTGCCTTGATTTCCACATCATTTCAGAGAAATATACACTTCTTAGATTTCACTCTTTTCATACATTCCCAATGCTTTTACTTCACAGATGTGATCTGGAGGCTCTGCGGCATCACATATTGTATACAACAAATCTGTAACATTATTACCCAGCACACTGCACTCAAGCAAGTCTTTCAATGCAGAAACCTTGTAAAGAAAGTTGCATTCAAACCAGAAAATACTTCATATTCAATCAAAAACTGTAATGTCCTCATTCATTCCTGATATTTTTTTCCTTGACCACATTGTCACATTGCCACATATGAACAGAAGCAATATACAGGTCAAGTGTCATGTGTGTGTGTGTGTGTGTGTGTGTGTGTGTGTGTGTGTGTGTGTGTGTGTGTGTGTGTGTGTGTGTGTGTGTGTGTGTGTGTGTGTGTGTGTGTGTGTGTGTGTGTGTGTGTGTTCACATAAAACATAATATATGTTCAAACCCAAACTATGGTCTTTCCCTTAACCTGATCAAGTCATTTTTATCACCTGAACCTAACCAAACTATGACCTCCTCAAATCAGCTACCTGAAGATGAAGGTTATGTATGATAAAACTCTGGTGTGTTGCTCTTCAAGGATCATACATACCACATTGAAAATTCTACACAGCAAAACTATTCAGGCGTTCAAGTGTGAAGAAATGCTGTTGAGTAAGTGAAAATATATTGTGAGGCATTTTTCCAATTCACCATACTGGATAAGAAAAGAAGGATAATGATGGAGTCTTATAAAAAAATTCCCTTAGAAGAATACTGACAGGACTCAAGGTTAGTTTTTCCGAAACAGAAACAGATTATAGAGGTAGATGCAACCGATGGCTCTGCAAAATGTTAGGAAACTGGCAATAACAGCCCATTTATGAGAAGAAAAAATTATAAAATTGGAGAGTACGTTGCCTGAAGCATTCTGGCTTTACTCAAGAACCCTCAATACTTTTCAATATAAAGTTTATAGAGTTATCATGACTTCATTGTACTGTATATATAATCACAATTTTTATTTTCCTATTTTTTTTGGATTTGTATGACACTGACTGGCAGAGCCACATCTGATCCAAATGTCATCCAGATTCATCTACTGTCCTGAAGTGTGTTTCACTGCAATGTTGTCATTAGATTCTGTCATCACTTCCATAGAAAGTCAGTGAATGTGACAAGAAAGAAACTTAAAATCCTCTTGGGGGAATAGAGCTATAGCACAGAGGTCAAATGAAAAAAATAATATATATATATATATACTGTATATATATATATACTGTATGTATATATATATATACTGTATATATTTTTTTTTTATTTTTTTTTTTCATTTGACCTCTGTGCTATAGCTCAGAGGTCAAATGAATATATATATATATATATATATATATATATATATATATATACAGTGTATATATTTATTTATTTATTTTATATACTTGTCTGATCCCCATTAGTGTGTACAGGCCCATGTACCACATGCATACACACAAGGGGGCCTGTAGGCATGCAATGGGGGGTAGAGTGGTGGGCAGCTCCTTCCTGGTGCGCCCCAGATGAGAAAATTGTGCCTTGCTCAAAGGCACCTCGGTAGTGCTCCGGCGTATGCTGACATTTCCCAGTGTCAGCTCACACTCCGAGGTGATTGAGCAGTAGGGGGAATTGAACCGCTGATCTTGGGAACAAATACAACGCCTACCAGTGTGCAAATCCTGAGGGAATGCAAATAATTGGAGAAACATACATGCAGTGGTTACATAGATTGAAAGTCCACTGCTTGGTTAAATTAATGAAATAATTCCATCCTTAAAGCAGTGGAGCAGTTTGACTGGGCCAGTAACTACAAGAATTTACTTTGAATTTTTCTATTACTGTATTTCCCAGAGTCCTACATTATTATCCTACATTATTTTTTCCAAGCATTTCACTTTGTGACCTACAGAACAGCATTAAGGGTCTCACCACACATGCTGAGGAATACTTTGTAAAACTTCTGCCAGTAAAAAAGTTCATTTTAAAATGATTACATTCTGTTTTTATTATGCTCTAAACCACATCTTTTTGGTTTTTACTCAACAACACATGTGGAGAGCCTTGAGGCTAATTTTTTTTATAATAGATGATAATTTGAGGCCCGTTGGGTATAGAATATCCTAGTATATAATAAAGGTTTTCCCTCAAAACTCACAAATACTTCTAAATACTGCTGAAATTTAAGGATATCTGACAAGAGTCAGATGTGCAATGGTTGGATTTTGATCATTGAAAAAACAATCAAGATCTCCAAAAATGAATAATAAATGTCTAGAAATATGCCTCTCATGGTATCATTAAAAAAACTCTTACACATTTATCCCTATTTCATTAATGTATTTCCTGAGCTTTGATCAATCAATGATCCAATAGCAGATCTTCAGATAAAGTATAAATGTAGTACATGTGTATCTGACTTTTCAATCACCCTGCCTATTCTTGTCTTCACTAGTTAGAATGTTCCAGTAAAATGAGACTGGGTAAATATTTGTCCAACATAACTGCAGGCCCATTCAGCTGATCATGTGGTTTCAGCTCCCAAACAATGGTCCCTTATCCCGACCATGTAACTCTAAACTCACTTCCCTGGTCATTATTGATGGCCTAGTAAGTGTTACAGTTACAAACCAATTACTCTACCATTAATGTTAGATGAGCTGCCCTACAAGTACAGCTCGATGCTTATCAGCTTTCCTCAGTTACATACCTTTTAACTTTCACCAAATGCATAACTTATCCTGCTTGTGCTCTCAGTCTTTTTTAAGCTGAAGGCGAGAGTGACAGCTGGCAGTCTTGACCCTATATCAGAGGAAATGTCTTCCAGTTCAAGAGGTAAAGGAGTCGAGAGGTGAGAAACCTGTCCCCTCGATGACTCTGGGAAATCTGGTGACCCAGTAAAATGATATCACACCAGCAAAGAGGCGAAACAGGGGAGGGCATAAGGAATAGTGTGGGGATCGAATGAATTATAATCCAACCTCCACATGTGGTATTACCAGCACACAGAAAATGTGAATGAAAGATGCAGCTTTTAGGATACGAAGGCACCATTGTGAATAAATAGCAGTTTATACCCCGGATGCCTGTCTGATATGGGTTTATGTGGAACAAGGAGATGACAGACAGTTCACACCTTTCACATCTCCATCAACGGCTTCTGCTTCGAAGCAATTAACACATTGTTTCAATAACACTCTTGATTCGAGGGAAAACCCAAAAGTCATAGAAAGAAGCAATTCATAGAAATTTAAATGATGAACAGAGCACATAATTACATGCTTAAATGAGAAAGGTATTGAAACTATCATAACTATTTTTAAAAAGGGCCTCCTACTTTTCCCCATAACTTCACTGTATTTCTAAGTGTGTTTATCCAAGTGGGAATTGAATTCATTAGAAGAAAAAAGACAAAGCAGTTGAGTGTAATCAAAAGAATAAAACTACACACTTGTGTCTTTTTTTGGTTGTTTATTGCAACAACCCACCTTCGGATTTTAAATGCTTATTAGCTCTTGATAATGACACCAAATGGATGGGTTTTTTTAAATCAAAATAAGAACAGTGTTTTCAAGTGTTACTATGATGCCTTATAGACGGACATATGTTCGCATTACAGTAACTATTGTATTATTATTGACTGCCAGTGCGATTGAATACTATATGTATGTCATGTGACTTCAGTCCAGGCTTCCATATTTTCTTGAATTGAACAAGTACCTGCAACCATGCTAGGGATTCTGAACTGCATGCCCACACAGTATATGATATTTTTCACAAAAGGTGAAATTGGCTTTTGAAACTAGAAGGACATTCAGTAGATCATATTCTTCTGCCAATGTCAAAAAGTCCCTTTTGATTAAATCAACATCTTGTACAAATGTTAATTATTAACTTAACCTGAACAGGTTGATAAAATATAGAGGAGATTATGTGTAACTGATAAAATAAAAAAATAAATAAACAAATAATCATATTTCTTTTCATAGATATTTAGACAGTTTCCTGTTTGGTAGCTGTCCAACCCTTCCTGTCGTCCCTCCACCCAGTGTCATGTTAATCCATCTTGCAGTTAACATTTAATTTACAATAAAGCCCCTATAATGGTCCTGCAAATGTGTCCAATAGTTTTAGTTCCATTCAAGTACAAATATCAAAACAAAAGATGACCAACACATTTTAGCAGTGAGTTTACTATTAACAGTAACTCTCAGCTTCACAACCTGATCAGTATCTCTTCTTCTGTCTCTTTTTCACACACACACAGACAGACACAGACACCTACTGCTTGTCTTTGGTAGGTGGTGGCAATGATGCCGTACATCAGCAGGTTTGTAGTGGAGCATGTCCTTAAGAATATGATAAAGAGGAAGCAGGCATTTCCTCCTCAAGAGGGATGTTTTCCGCTGAATGTCCTCTCTGATTAGCAAGACTAGTGCCTCTTCCTATGAACCTCACAGCTCAACACATTTACAAAAAAAAAAGGTTTCATGTTGTTCAGCATGTTGTGAAAACGCTCTTTATTATAGCGAGATGGGGAGCGCCTCCATATTTAATAACTTATAGCTTTCCAATGCACCATGAAACTATCAGGCACTTTGCAGGATTGTCTGTCTTGCTTTACCCTTGTGCTTTTAGATTAGGTTTAGATTTTAAGATTTATTGTCAATCGTTTACAAATGTTGGATTCAGAAACACAAATGGGTAATGTTACCTAAAAAATAAGAAAATATTTTTAAAAATATGTCTTTTTTAGCATCAAGTTCCATTTAACTGTCCTTCCTGTCTGCATCTAGGATCGTTGCGCCATGAAATATGGCCTTGATTGCAGCGGAACTTTGAGAAAACACAGCTCTTTTGTGGGAATACAGAGATTGACTCATCTTCTCTGGAGTCTGTCTGGGGGCTCCTGCAGAGGAGATGCATTATCTGAGTGTCCAGAGAAAGTGGGGGGAGAGTGGCTTACTGAAGTTTATGGAGATTTATGGCTCCTTCCCCAGGCATTAATTGCCTACTCCTCTGTGGGTACTCTTGGGAGGCCTGTGGTAACAGTGACCAACACCAGGGCTCCTGCAGGTGGGACCACCAAAACATTGTTTGCTGAGGCTACTTATGGAGACAAATGGTGTCAGGGAGCGCTCCGAGACCAGACAAGAAAACAAAGCAGAGGAAGACAAAAGTAGGGAGACGGACAGCTGGATGTTGAAAGGGTTCAGACTTCAACTTGGCCTTCAGAGACAGAAAGAGTTATGACAGCCTGACTTCACTGGTACCCATTAAATGTCTATCACTAAGGAGTGCTGAGATAAAGTAGTGATGGGAAGAAACATTTGAACTTGATCTTAAGACATCTGTTATGGAATGACAAGTCCAAATCCAGAGATGGTGAAAGGTAAATCTTTTCTTCCTCTGACTTCATTATGCTATTGTACACAGATTAAACATTGAGGTTAAAAGTTATTCACATCTTAATAGGATGGGATTGGATTGTTATTGCTTTTAAGGAGCATGTGTTGAAAAGATAGATGTTGTTGGCGATGACCGGTTCATGTTTATTGCAGTGGAACATGTCATGAGTGACTGACTGTGATGAGCCTCAGACTTAGATAGTAGTAAGTGCACTAATGACTGCGAACAGTCTGGCCACTCAAACCATGAATATTGGATATGTAGGGGGAGAACACATTTAAAGCACATCACCCCCTTCCTGTTTCCTGTTGGGCTCACCTATGGAACACAGGCGATGCATGATGTCATAAGGGAGGTGTGATACGGGAGGAAATGCTGGAGACTGTGGCTGTAAAAAGAGCACGGAAGAGATGAAGGAACATGTGCTGCTTCAAGTTGAATGCTTGCTTTGCCTTGATGAAGCTGATGGACATTCATACGAATTAGTATTGGTATTAGAATTAGTATTTATCTTGATATCAATAACCCCAGCCATTTTATAACCAACACCATTTACAACATTGCTTTCAGTCTGCTTTGTTCTGCCACCCACCTCCCCATTAAAGCTTAAGCACAAACATCTAGTTATTATTTGTTGGAAAAAGTCAGTAGCCATTAAGAAGATTAACCTCTGCCATTTAATGTTTATTGTGTAAAGAACTCAGGTACGGGGCAACAGGCCTTGATGAATAAATTAAATATGTTCTGTGAGCCATCTGGATGCTTTTTTCATCTGCTCATAGCTGGAGCGAGGACTGATGCTACTCCATTATTCTGTGACTCTTATCTTAGATCATCATCTCAAACCCATTTTATGAAGATTTACCAGCCACAGGAAATCACTGTTTAATGTTTCTAATGTATAATTATTGAACTAAATTCATTAAAATTACATGTACGACTATTTCATTTTGTCAGAGTAACAAAGGTCATACCAAGTACAGTATATGTCAATGAGATGTAGGACTAGTGTTGCTTTATATTATCTTATTGTGCTTTCGACCATTAGTTCCCTCTGCTGTAAGGAGCTAGTGTTTTCATTACTGTTGGTTTTCGAAGTTGAATAAGACACAACTAGATCTTAGTCAAGGTTTGACAGATTTAAAGTTATTTGTAATCTAGGAGCCGCTGGTTCCACTGCCAAGAGGTGACCTGGGAAAATGTATTCTAACATCTCTGTTGAGCTGTATTTGACTTGACTTCAGATACTTTTCCACTGGTCATTTTCAATCATTCAACAGTACCTGTTCAGGGGAGGTGATGACGTTGTCTTTAGCAAGAGCTTTTTCCACTTGTCACTTCCACTGCATTGCGCTACATATTCTGGAAAATTAAGCCAAAAGAATATAAAAATGACACTCTCCACACATTCTCTGCACACCTTCCTCTTTGCTTGTGTTCATAATATTAAAGTACTTCATCTAATGAACATCCTTAATCCACATGTTTTTTTTTTCTAAATCTATTTCAGACCAACTACAGCTCCTCAGCATTTATATTTTTTCGAAGTTCGTAACTGATCTTGTATGTTTTGATGTTACAAATGATGTTTCAGATGTGGGAAGTGGGAAACTGGGATCACTCTTAAGTACATAAGTAATTGGAGAGGAGGGTTTTGGGGTTTCAAAGGTTTGACTTGCTTTAGACTTTGATGGGTTCCCTCAGTGATGTGATCTCAATATATCCAAACTTCAATTATAAGATATTTAAAGCTTCTTCAAATCACAGTCAGAGTTAACATTTTAACATATTTGATTATCTATTCAAGTGTTTCTCAACCTTTTAGAGAACCTTTCAACAATAAAAATTGTATTCAAGGATGGAACCAATGTGCCAGCAGTGGCAAATATTTTCAGTTTTGTAGTCCACATAAACACCGGACTCAAACAGAAGGAATAAAATGGTGATTCACTGACAACTTCAAGATGCTGTAAAAAAGTTTTTTTTTTGAAATGCTGCTATTTGAATGTTCACTTCAAAAGTGAAAAACGTCAAGCATGCCCCATTCACAAAAGAGAACCAAAGAATCCCAGTCTGATGTTATGAAGCAAGTCATACGAAGTGACAGAATCTTCTTCTCTGCTCTGCCTTTTAGCGTTGAGTTCACAGACTTGCCTGAAAAAAAATCTGATTGAAATATGAAGAAGGGAGCTTGTGAAACAAATATTTGATCATGTATGCTTAGATTTTTTGTTTGTTTGTTTGTTTGCTTTTAAATTGATGATATAATGTCAGCAACATCAGTTGAGAATGGTCACACTACTCCAAGTAAATCATATGGCATGCCAGATGACATAATTCAGGAAAATGGTGTTAATATTATCAACACTGTTGTTATATTTTAACATCGCATAAAATATATTTAAACAACACAACTATAAGAAATGAGAGAATAATCTGACAGTAAAACAAAAATTTATTATACTTGGCTCTAACCGACCTCTCATTTACCATCCAATCATGTCAATTCACCAGAAAAAAAGAGCATAAAAGATCTTTGAAACTGATAGAGACCATTTGAGCATGATGAAATCAACATTTTCCATATCTCAGAGCGATAGCTGTGGAGTTGGCTTCACTAACAGCTGACAAAAATAATCCTCTTATCTGATATTTTTTATACAAAGAATAAAATAATTTCTCTGTAATTCACATCAACACTCAAAGATGCATATTGAATCTGTTGTTTGTGTGCTATTTTTTGTGAGCACTCTCATGAGGTCCTTCCACAAGTGAAGGAGTTTAAGTATCTTTGGATCCTGTTCACGAGTGAGGGAACAATGGAACGTGAGATTGATGGAGAATTGGTCAGCTGAAGCGGTATTGCAGTCATATACCAACTCTTGCCACTTAAAGGGAGCTAAGCCAAGAGGAAAAGCTCTCCATCTACAGTTTAATCTTCATTCCTACCCTCACCTATGGTCATGAGCGATGGGTCATGACAGAAACAACGAGATCACGGACACAAGCGGCTGAAATGGTCTATCTTAGGCAGATAGCTGGTGTCTCCCTTACAGACAGGTGAGAAACACAGATATTTGTGAGGGGCTCAGAGCAGAGTCGCTGCTCCTTCGCGTCAAAAGGAGTCAGCTGAGGTGGTTTGGGGATCTGTTACGTATGCCTCCGGGGCACCTCTTTAGGTGTTCCTGGCACGTCCAGCTGGGAGGAGAACTTGGGACAGACCCAGGATCAGGTGGAGGGATTATATCTCAACATTGGCCTGGGAACGCCTTGGGATCCCCCAGTCAGTGCTGGTGGATGTGGCCGGGGAAATGGAAGTTTGGGGCTCCCTGTTGAACCTACTGCCCCTGCGACCCAACTACGGACAAGCGGTAGAAGATGGATGGACTGTTATGTATGGATGAAATTGATCTGTACTACCAGAAAGAAAATGGATTTAATGGTCTGAGTCTGACAGACAGCCACCCAGGACATCAGTGCCTCGGCTCTTGTTCAATAGGGACATTATCACAACCTCCTCTTCTTCCTCACCACCATTTTTCCATTGCCAAAATTTTAATTCTTCACAACCGCCTTGTAGTTGAATCAATGTTAAAATGAAGGATGCATGGAGGTACTTGGGCTCTGATGGATACCACATTTCAACCAGGTGTATTTATTTTCCGACGTGAAGGGAGAATAAATGAGTCTTTAGATGGATGTCCTCATAATTTCAAGGAAATGATTATTGAGATGACTGATGAACATTATTTTTATGGCTCTTCTGCTACAAATCCAGATGTTTTTTCAGCTTGAAAGAATTGGCTTCAGTCAAATGTAAAAGAAGACACTAGTACTGACAGACATTCACATGAAAACCAAGGAAACGATAGTCAACTGCTTTTTCTTAAGGCTCATGGGGTATTCTTAGGCAGTGTTGTGCACAGTGATCAAAGGTCACCAAATCTGATGAGGAAGCTCTTCCTTCTCTGACTTGGTCGCTTGGAGCTGAGGGTCCAAATGCTGCAGTTCCCCCAGTGAAAAACCCCCCTGCCTTCCCCCCATTCCTGCATCTAATGAAGACCAGAGGAAAGGATATCAGGCCCTCAATCAGCCACAAGTCCACTTCACATATGTTTTGATGAATCTGCGCTCATGTGATGAGCCCCGCGAGCTCAGAGGATTGCACTGCTGAGCCTTATCAGCATTCCTCCGAGGACACAGTCAACAAAACCACATGGGCTATCGCTGACAGGTGATGCCTCCAGACAACAAGCAACACCTCGGCTTCTGATCATGTGATATTCTGCAAAGCTGGGGGGGGTGATTGTGCGATCATGATCACATGCAGTGATTTGTTGTGAAGCCAGCTGAAGGGGACTAAAAAGAAGGGTTTTTGTACTGAGGTCTTTGATTGTGAGCAGAGGTTTCTGGAGTCTAAAAGGCAACATGAAGCTGAGAACAGTCCAATCATAATTTTTTTTCACCGTTATATGATCATCTGTTTTAATGTTGGCATTTTATGGAATATTTCAGCTTGCTGTATTGAGTTATGGTGTACTTATGTGTGTGTGTTACTGTTTTTTCCTTGGTTTCATTTCTTCAGATTCAAATGTTTGACGCTTTTCTCTTATTTATAGAACTCTAATTCTGAGCTTTTCACTGTCTGGAGAAAACATTCAGGTTAAAGACATCACTATGGCTACCATCACATTACCAGCAACGTTATTCAGAGCACAATTTTATTCAGATCGGCTGTGACTATCTAGTGTGAATGCATTTTGCTCTGACGGACATCAAACATTTTATGATTTTCTTTTTTTATGATCTTTATGATTTACTGAACAGCTATCTACTGCCAATGCTAATGATGATTGCATTCTGCCAATACCAAACACATTCTAATGTTTGCGCAGATGTAATTCATGCTGCATGGACATAATTTTAGTACGCATCTGATAGAGTAACAGAAACCTGCTTTTAAAAATTGATGTTCACACCAGTAAAATGTTCCAATCTGTGTCCAAGTAAGGCACAAAATCAAAATCGAGCCACTTGGTCTCAAGTTGCAAGTAAACAAAAATGACACACTAGAATATTTCCTATCAGCTACTTCCTGTTGTGTGTTCTTGTGTGTGTGTATGTTGAGCTCTTATTTGTGTGGAGCCTGTAATGTGCATGCGTTGACTGTTGCCATTTGCAGAGTCACAGGCTCAATGTAACACTGAGCAGGTGGCAGCGAGGTATTGAACCCATTGGGAAAGTAGGCCAAGCATTGATTTGTGGGATGGGATCCATACAGAGTCACGTGTTTCAATAGTTCTTCAGAGCCAATGGAAAAATTGAACAAATATGTTTAAAAGGTATTGTTTGCATGAATACATGTGTACGTTGAGGTATATTCATTTACTGTATACCCTTTAAATTTGTTTGTCAGCCTTATTCATAACAACTGTTTTCATTTCTCTGCAGCTCAAATGTGCTGAATTTTTTTTTTTATACTTTACATCAGATGCCATAATGAGAGGGACTTCTGGGGTTACTTCAAAGCAAAAAATGATAATACTGTAAATACAGTTAAAATTGAGTGGGTCAAAACTGGGATTTATTCAATGGATCTGGCACTTGATGAAAAGTTTTAAGATGGATAAATATCTTTCTCTGATGTAAAGTATTAAAAAATGATACTTGGCCTGACTATAATGTGTAGTCTGACAGTCAGACTTCAGACTCTGACTGACATCTTCAAGGGCATGTCATGTTTGGCGTATTTTTAAACATGAATTTTATAGACTTCCAAAAATTATGAGAATGCCATGCCAGAGAATTTTGTGTGATTTTTTGTGTAATTTTGTGAACAGCAATTTTGTGTATTGGATAGTTACAGTAGATAAGAATTTGTAAAAAAAAAAATAATAAAAAAAAAAGGCAGAAATGTTAATAGTTTCTCTTTTTTATTGTTGCTGAGCAGGTTTGTATGATGTTGACAAAGAATTGGTGACTATGTGTAACTTGAAGGCACGTGCCTTTGTTTCATCTCAGTACAAAATACCCTCAGTTAAACCCAAAAGCTTTCAAGTTTCCACTCCAATTTAGTTTTTTCATCAGAAGGTCTGCAGCAAGGGAGTAATGAAGAAAATTAATCCATTAGTATAATGATTGAAGCGGAGTTGAGAGGATGGGATGAACATACATGCACTTCCAAATGTACCCAAAAATTGAGGCATTTTCTTTCACCAGAGCATTATTTTTCCAGATATAATGCTCTGAAATAATGCTCTTCCAGAAAAAAAACACAGTAACTTTAAAAGCTTTCCACCAGTAGTGTACAACCATTAGCCTGTGTGCCTTTTCTCAGCAGGAATTAGCTCAAACCAAGGGTCAGGAGTAACATTCACATATGCTTTCTCTGTTAGTGTCAAATGCGCCTGGGGAAAAAAAAAAAAGTCTACTTCTGCATTGTGAAAAGTGTTTTGTAGCAGTGTGAAAAATATAATTTCTCAAAAAAAAACCTCTCCATGCTCAAAAGTAGCAGGCATCATGTGAGAAAACAGGAAGGAAGTTAGCCAACTGAGTGGTTTCTTTCTTTTGTCTTCACTGCACTTTAACCCATACATGGAAATAGTCTCTGGAAAGTGTGACTTCTTCCATAGAATAACAAAATGCTCAGAATGAGAAATTGTCCACCTTCAAATAGGCTAAAAATATGATGAGAGCTGAAGCGAAACCACTGTCTCCTACATTCTACATGACTAAATACTGTTGTGCAACAGGCACATGCACTATTTACTTGTGTTTCCTCTGCCAGCTTGTTGTTTTACACTTTCAACATCCTGTAAAGAGCATGCCACGAGAGGCTGACGCTGCTACCTAACTATTGCCTCATTTGAAGTGCAAAACCGCTGCTTGTGACTGAAAAACTGAACAGAGGAAGTAAAACATGCTTTAAAATCACTTTTACTGAGAGAACTGTGTTGCTTTGCTGCCCTTTTTAATTATTTCACATGAGCACCATTAAGCATAGAAGTGCACTATGTTCCCACATACCCTCAAAATAACAGAGAGTAGGGACAAGAGCTTAAGTGTTCAGAAAAGGGTCTGAATCTTCAGTAAACAAACAAGTCTTTACCCATAAACAAGTCATTGTTCCTCCTAGATGGAGCAGTGATGGATGGTACCTCAGGAGACATGACTTTAAGTTGTGTGTTTGACGTCTCCCCTATAAAGCATCTATCTACTATTGTCTGCAATTTAGATCCCAATTCTCGTATTATTCTTCATTTGGTAGGGCTGCTTTCTGTTTTTTAAGGTTTCTATTTTAAAAAGTTTTTATTCATCCACAGCCTACATTTTTATTTCTTTTCTGAAGTTTTTGGCATCATTTAAAAGGTTCATCTTTCATCTTCCAGCATTAAAACACTTCTGCCAAGTACATCCTCTATGGAAATGTTTTGTTTTTGTGTTTTTCCTCTCAAACATGAGAGAACACACTGACAGAGATTCCTGCTCAGCTATGTAAAACACTCATGGACCGTAGTCAGAACAAGATGATCTCAAAATAGCACATAATGTAGCAATATCCTGTGTCTTCAGGGAAGTGGCAAGCATCTCCGTTCTGCTGTGTTCCATGATGAGGTTATCTGCTGGCTGCATTTATAAATATGTGTCTGCGGTTGATCGTGTTGGTGGGGGTGGGAGCACAGACTGGACTGAGGTGGCGTTGGTGGTTTTCTGTGAGTGGAGTAGTGAAAGGTTGATGCTCTTAAGCTGTGGTCACAGTGTAAGTTTGCTGTTTATTTTGTTCTGCTCAACTTGGTGAACTGTTGGGTGTGGAAGTGTGGTGGGGAGGGGGTCAAAAAAGAGAAGTAAAACCTTCATATCACAGTTCAGTCCCCAATTTTATTCTCAGGATGAAATGCAAGGATGAAAACAGGTTCATTTATTTGATTCTATTTCACTTTTATACCTCTGATTCCTATATAAAATCAGCCTGAATGACATCATCCTTATTTAGAGGCTTGTTGCAAGTTTAAGCATAGAATGGCTATCATTTTAGTAAATAACTTCGTCACAGCCCAAAATTCTCATGTAATAAATTCATTCTTGATATAAATTCCAGCAAGATGTGTATATTCACAATGGCAGCTCTCAGGGTTCCATTAAAATGAGTAAAAAGGACAAAAAAAGTATCCACCTTCTTATTTGAATTTACTCCAAATTTCAGTGGCTCCTCTTCTGGCCCAAGACAAACTCCACCAAGTTTCATGAAAATCCACCAGGGTCTTTATGAACTGTTGATTTCAAAACTTGTAGAAAAAAAAGACAGATCTGTGATGATGAAGGAAGTGACAAAAATGTATGGATCCAATCCTTTATTTGGATCTACTTCACAGTTTTATCATTTACATTTTCAGGCTTTTACCCAGTTTCTTGGTAATCCGTTGGTCGTTAATTTATAACTGATAAGGGTCCAAAATGCTTGATCTTACTTCCTCAATTACAGATCCACAGATTTAATGCGATCTTCTTTGCCGTGTGTCGAACCTTGATATCAAATTCCACTCAAATCTGTAGTTTAGGGACAACCAAAGGACATGGGTGAAATGTGAAGGACTAAACAAAGTTTTTTTGTTGTTTTTAAACTCCCACTTGATCTAGATCGCCGATTAATTTAATAGGCTATCTCCCATCATATGTCAGTTTAGATAGAGACTACACCAAGAGATATTATTACTTAATGAGAAGACATTTTCTCTCTTAATTATGAAACGTAAAACATTTTCTGCGACGGTATAGAAGAGCTTGCGGTGCACTGGCATTGCGCTTGAAGTGTAGCCTGTTTTTTGCCGGTATTTCTGCTGGGATAGGCTCCAGCAACCCCAGTGACTCACAAAAGCAGAAGAAAGCAGAAAAGATGATGAATGAATGAGTACAGAAGAGTAGCTAATGACGTTTTTCTATGAGTATCATCAAGCCAGTGGTCCCATTTGTATATTGATATACAAATAGGTGCAGCTATGTGACATCAAGTGTACTGTTAATATTAAATGCCATGATTTGCTGTCGTTTTTGTGGTTGTTGTTGTTGTTGTTGTAAATTTTACTTGTTGATTTCTTTAAGTAATCACTCAGGGAGTTCAAAAATGGTGACACAAATTGCTTTGACTTCATGCTCAGGAGTCAAAAATGATTTATTATTAGAAGAGATTGTGCATATTGGACTCATATATTTCATTCTGGTTCATAAAATGTCAGTGAAGTAGTCCTCATTCTCTACATGTTTCAAGTTGAAAATTTGAACACACTTGTCTGTTTCCCTCAACCTCCTCTGGGCACAGACTTCAGCCATCTTTCAATCACAGGTTAACGTAGACAGGAGAGAACCTCCTGGAGGCAGCCTCTCCCTATTGGTGTTGTGTTGTCTAGTCTGAGTGAGCTTGACACACTGAACCCATTATTTTGACCTCAAAGAGTACATATTGACAATGTCATGGCAAATATAATCTAACAGGCACTGCAGGTAGATGTAAACATTATGTAAGGTCAAGAATGAGAGGAGAAATTCTTCTCTTGAAGTGTTCTCAAACTACAGGTTTTTGTGAATTCCCCTTGGAGTCGTAAATAGATTTTCTGTCACCTACTCGAAGCTTTCATCACTTTGAATTTAGTTTAAGTTTTTGTTTGCAGGCCAAATTTGTCCCCTTTAATTTTGGATAGCCATTTAATATTTATACACCATAAACAAAAGAAAAGAAAAAGTAAAACAAACTTTTACACCCCACCCCTGAGGTGTAGAACAATAAACAATGAAAATACAATTACCATGCTTACCACTGATTTTCCTCTGGGGCGGTTTGCTTGGCCGGCGCTGCACACTGAGTGGGAGGAAAACAACCACACTGCAGGTTTTGGACTCACAATAACAACATCATAAATTACCCACAAGTATAATAGAGCAGTAAGACTCGCTGTCTAGGAGTCGGTGTCTGTCATGTGTGAAAGCATGCGTAGGAAACATGAATCAGTGCAATGGAAGTCATTGCTGATGTTGCACTCTATGAGAGATCTGCAGTGCAGTGAAGATATTCGACTCAGAAAGGCACTTCTCAAACGTCATGCATATGCAACCAGAACGAATGAGTTATTTTTCTGTAAAACAAATGATGATATTTAAAAAAGAAATAGTTTGGCTTGCTGGGTGGATGCTGTGCATAACATACTGCGGATTGCAGTGGTCGGAATTTGGTGACTGAATAGAAACATATTAAGTCCCAACTCATCAAATACAACAGTTCATTGTAGCCAATAGTCATTGCACATCAAATTTATACATTCATAATAGACGTTTTCATGGTTTGTGATACCGCGATGCCCTGGCGATGCATCCGTGGTGTACCCCACCTCTGGCCCTTAGCCAGCCCGGCAACACCTGTGACCCGCAATACGGTCAAACGGGTGCAAAAGAGATGATTATGGCCGTCCCATTTTCAAGAAAATTCATGGACTTATGGACAAATGGACAGATGGACAGGATATCATGGTTTGAGGTTCTGATCATTTTCAGAGATTTTTTTGCTTATGTTAAAAGATATCCATTGAATATATGACCTCAAACAAAGATACAGTTAAAACAAGTAAAAGTTGAGGGCTCAGTGATTCAGTATATGGGGCAAATTGAAGAAAGATCTGGATCCAGATGTTCTTCTGGGACTTCATGTGAGTCATTACAGGATGAATGTTGTGAATAATAGTGGTAATGTGTTTCCAGGTTCATGGGTGTGTTTTCATGGTGAAAGACTTTAAATTCAGGTGTTGCATATTAATAGGAATGTAACTAACAAGGAAGAGGAGCAACACTCAACCTTGGTGGTGGTTTGTAGTCGCCAAATGCTTTTGTGGTGTAGGTGGTGTGTTGTAAAGATATGTGCAGATTATTCTGCAGTACATAAACGTCACTATGACAAACCACGGTTCATCCAAGCACTTACATTTTTGAAAACCTTTTTTGGAAAAAAACAAAAAACAAAACAAGGAACATCATACACTGACTGCATCATTTTCCGAAAGCAATTTTTTTTTCCCATAATGTAATTGTTAAAGCAAATTGATGGCATATGAATGCAGTTTATTCAGTTTATTCCACTGTTATTTTCCATTTCACACTGTCTCCGGACTAAGAGAAAATGAATACCACATTACTGTGAAACAAATCATTGCTCTAATTAAAACCAATGAAAAGTTCCTCAACAGTCTGATGTGCCAGCTGTACAGCATGCACGTCTTTATTTGCACAACTTATTTATTCATGAAATGTGTCAAAGCACGTCAATAAAAAGACTTAAAGATATGTTTATACCCAGCAATGATAAACTAATCTCTTAATCAAAAGTGTTTTGGCACAGTGTCACATTTCTGTTCACCAAATTTATGGCTACATCCAATGACAAAAGATGCTTTCTATCTTAAATCCATCTTTGTTGGCACAGTGTTATGTCAACTCTCTTTCTTTATCTCTTGAGTGTGGCCACGTTCCAACATCCGTAATCACCGCTGACGGAGGATATTTAACGCCTTGCAGAGGCTCGCTGATTATTGCTTGAGGCAGCGGCACCACGTGTCAGAATGGGTTTAAGTCATTAAAACAGCAAAGAAGACTAATGGAGGTCACACAAACAGGTCACTGCCTCTTAATCATGTCCTTGAATCATATATCTTTTCAGAAAAAGAAAATAAAAGACAAAGAGAGTTTCCCGTTCAAATGATTTTTCAGCTGCGAAATCGTTTCTTTTGCACTAAAAATACATCCCAGAGATGAATGACAATTTAAACAGGGATCTTTATTCATTCATTAGGATATGCTTTTGTAAAATACAGCTGTATTTTTCATCTTGTCTGACACAGCCACTGCGGGAGAAATCTTGGTCCACAAATTTAAAGTCAGGTCACAATTACATAACTGAATTTTCTCGAAAAAACACACAACGGTTGTTTTCATAGCATCGAGGCATTTCTGAGGAAGTCAAGGTAATAAATGGTGTTTCCTCTTTAAAATCCTCATTATGCCGACTTGAGTGGATGACAACCTCTGATAAGGTTACACAAACATCACGGTCTATCCGCTTCAAGCCACCGAGCTGCTATAGGCACACAAATACACACTTACACACACACCAAGGCCAGACTACACTGAGCAGCCCTCATCTGTGATTCGTTGTATTCACCGCCACTTTCAATACACCGCTTCAGTACTGACAATCTGCTTCATCACATATCTCTATTACATCCGCAGGTGCATTACAAATTGTGTGATATAATACAAGAAACAGGAGCTGAGAGTGTACTAAAAAAAAAAAAAAGATGTACAATTTAGTTTAGTCGCAAGGTTTGTTTGTCGCAAGTGGCTTCTGGTTTAAATAATAAATTAGTAGAACTCATTCAAAAATAAGAATGGCCTTCGTAAAAGGAAATTCATGCAGGCAGTCGGTTTGTCATTTGCTTTGTAGCATTATGGTTCATCAGTGATTCATCTCTCATCAGTTTTGATTAATCAATGTGACGTGGTTCAATGATGGGAATATGGCTTCTATCATTTTGAAAGACTTTTGGTTCAAAACAATTTCAACACTCAGAGCCAACATCCGTGCTAACAGCTCTTTGTGGCCTTACGGGTAATGCTATACAGTGCGCTCTAGTGCATTCGCGCATCAAGGGTGCGTAGTACATTGTAAGCATGTCCCACTGAAACATCGTCACAATCACAATGTAAATATGTTGATGGCAGAGGGAAAGTATTGTGCATGTGAAATTCTAGCTTATCAAGGTACCATGCTAAATATCACTGAAGCCAAACAGGGACCTCTTAAAGAACAGAACAGCATCGAACAATGGCATATCAACATTTAAAAGAATGCATGAGGATATATAAAAATAAAATTTTGTACTGTACATTGGGGTCATTTTTTATTTTCTACGTTCCCAATTTTTACCGTGATGGCCAAAATAATTGTCCCACTCACTATTCGCTATCCTCACTTCTATACCTCAACCATGCAGAAGAGGTATATAAACCTTTAGTATACAAAAAAATCTATGCACAAGTTTAATCCAAACACAATCCACACACTACTATTAAAACAATTGTGGCTACTCACAGACTCATCAGCACCATTCTGATATGTTTGATTGTTGCTTCCATCAAGGAAGTGGACTTTGCTCTGGGGTTTGTCTGTTTCTCATATTAAACTAATCAAAACCAAAATGTCTTGAAAAATTTGCATGAAACTTGGCGGCAGACTTATGATCACAAAGAAACAAGTAGAGGATATGAAGAGAAGTGATCCAGGAAATGGTTTATCACTCTTATCAATTGAGAGGCTGGATTGTTCTTTACTTTTACAACCAATAAACTACCTGATAGATTTTTTATTTTTTTGCGACTTGGTTGAATCGTTGGCCTTGCAGCAAGGAAGAATCAATAATGTTCTGGAAATGATCCATATATTTGAACAGATCCAGGATTTTTCTTGTGGTCCCACATTCTTAGCAAAATCTTTTCTAAAACCCCACAAGCCTGGTGATCCGGAGCAATCAAATTTTATGATGAATTTGTATAAACAGTATAAAGATTTGTATAACAGTATAAAGATAATAAAGATCTGCTACAATGAGAATTGCCTCTTTGCTCTGGGATTCATGCTGCGTTCATAAACCAGTTAAACTTAAAAATTAGTCTAGAAATAGACTGAGACCCATCTTTTCAATAAAGTGTAATTTTGGCAATCTGTCTGATGACAGATGTCAATAATAGACCTGATTATAGACCTATATTTTTTCCACACTATGTCAAAAGGTTTTTCAGATGGAATCCTCTCTCAGTCTGGATTGGCTCTCATAAACCCATTGGTGACCTGTGGTGTAAACTGTAGCCAAGCCAATGACACCAGCCAAGATAGTCAGCAAGATAATATTAGGAGGATTTTGTCAGTTTTTGTCAGAATCACCTTGTAAAATATAACACCTTGTTGGGAACTAGTCTGATCTAGTGGAGAGAAAGTTTGAAATAGGAAGGGAGGGAGTGAGGAGGGGAAATGGAGGGAGGGGAGGATGGGCAGAGGCTTCCTCATAGAGCCTGGAGCTGTGACTGTGAGAAAAGACTGTTACACTATCTTCACAGAACCCCCAAGACCGAGGAGGGATTTTATCTCTCAGTCCTTTGGGATTGGAAAAGGCAACAGAAGGTTATTTCCTGAGATGTGAAGCAAAGAGGGAGTGGATGGGGAGAAAGAGAAAGAAATAAAACAGTGGGAAAAGAGGTGGGTGAGGAGATTTTTTTGTGTTTTGTGGGATCCAGGATGGGAAATAAAGTTGAGGGAAGGAAAACCCCAAGCGACAAAAGCACAAAGCAGCCAAACACAAACACGGCCCATTGAGGCAACCCTCCATCCCACCTTTTCACATGACAATTTCCACAACAAAAACATCTTACCAGCATCTGAGGCGCCACCGGGTCACAATCACAGATACACAGAGCAAATTTCAATAGAGGAAATACAGTACAGAAAACATTTCAACACTTTAAAGTCCTGTCTGCTTTGTACACAGTTTTTTTTCTTAGTCAAAGCTGCACAGAACAAACAGCTATCAAAGGGGAGTTGGGAGGCAAAAGGCATAATTCCATGATTGAACGGAAAAAAAGGGAGAGAAGAAAAGCCTTCAAAGAGGAACAATACTCTGGATCTCAGTCATGCTGGGGTTTTCTCATCTCCCAAGCACTTACTTATAGAGCAGATTGATCTGAAGCGGATCATTCTGTAGTTGTGACAAACCAGTTGTTCAATTAGTTGGAGCTATAATGTTTCAGATTAGACAATGGCTTTTAATATACAGGTTCAACAGAAGTGTGCTGTGGTGTTGGACTTATTGGCTAAGCACAAATCAGTATGTATTTGTTCAAGTAAGTATAATTCACATCTCTCCATGTCCATTTGACTTTATCTTGTTTGAAACATTTCTTCTTCTTCATAAACACTTTTTCTTCTTTTGCATGTTGCTGGAGCCTCTTGCCTGCAGACTTACGGGCGAGGGGAGAGGAGTTGTACCCCTGTAGGAGCTAAATAATGTAGGAACCAATGTTGGCCGGGTTAGGTTTCTGCCCGGAAGCATTAACCGCTGAAGACCGAATTCTGAATATTCGCTATTTCATATTAACTATTTGTTGAGTTAACTGAGAAAGTTACTGAAAATAAAACAGAGAAATCAAGCATAAAGTGGCCTGTCAGACTTTTGATTCTAAGAATGTGCATCAGTGCGTCAGATTAGTAATGGCATTGAAATTACCTTAAATGGTAATTATGGATAAATTTTAATAAATAAGGACCTAGAAACACTTCATCTTACAAAAAGCCTCTTGGAACAAATTTTGTTCATAAGTTGAGGACTATCTATCCTTGATTTAAAAGTCTTATAATGATGTTCCTGTTTGTTTTTTTTCACTTTGCCCACTTTTTAACATTAACATGACATTTTCCAGTTTCCCCTTATTTTGAAACAAGGGGAATACAGTTTGAACTGAGAAAATAACTTTCTTGTTTTTGAACAGCCATCAAGAAATGCAACAACTTTCAATCTCAAAAGACTTGTATGTCCTCTGGGGCAGTTTTATTCCAAATGCCTACGCTTTAACTCTCACAATGGATTCCATCTCAATTATTCACTCAAAGGAGTAAGTATGAGTAAAATACAGCAGAATACTGTACATTTCTTTGTGAAGGAATCTGTAGCAGAAGGTTCAGGACATGTGTCTTTCTGTTTCAAATGTAACATTACTGCAAACCTCCCTTTACCATCTCAAATTAAAGGGGTTGACTTTGAGCGGGAGATTTACTGCTGCCGCCAGGAGAGATGCAACAGATGACAGGGAGCTGTCTCTCTCCTCGTTCATCAGAGAGAAAAATGGATGGGATCAGTTGGGCGCAGATGGGACTGCGCCATCCATCTCAGCTGTAATTATGCACAAAGCTTCTGACATTCCTAGTTGTCCGTCCTACTGTTCTGGGGCCCGAATTCACGAGAGGCCAGAGTTACGCAGTGGTCACCAACGTGAATGTCTTTTCCCTAACCCATTCATCTTTAATTAGAATAATAGAGGTGGGATATGGATATGATAGATGTATTCCAGCTTAAGTGAGCCATCTACACATATCTGTTACACAATGAGTTTTATTTCTGATGAGGGGCTGTCGGTCAACTAAATAACGGTCAACATTTTAAACTGTTACCAGTGATGCAAAATAAAGACAATCCTTAGCAAAGTTGAGTGAGCATTTGATATTTTACACTTCATAAATAACTTCAATAAATGTACTATATAGGAACTATCTATCTACCTATCTGTTGTGTGTGCTATTATAATTATGACAGAAAAGCTAGAAATTTTATCTGAAAATAGTTTTTAACTCTAAAAGATGCAAATGTGCATATAGTTATATCATAAATGTAGAATGCAAATCTACTGTAAGAATAAAATTTCTCATGTGCTTTGTAGACTGGTATCTCAGTATTGGTTTCTACACTTGCGACATTGCATATTTCTACATTTCTAGACATTTTCATGTCACTTTAATATTATTTACATACATATTTTCCAGTAACAGGGGCATTGATGCCCTTGGACACAAAGTTTCTAGTCTCATTTGTCCTAGCTTTGCTTTTTCTTGGATTTAACTCAGCTGAGAAACATGCAGATCATATCATGTGGTACATCTCATGGGACTTTTATCATTCTTTGCCCTTGGAAAATGATCTCTTTTTTTTTTCTGTAGGAGATTAGCAGGGTTGGTACACAAAAAGCCTGCTTTATGTTCAATTTACCATAGGTGAAAAGAGGGTTTAAACACTCCTGGATAGCTTTAATAAGCCTGAGATACCTCAACGCTTTTACATCTGCACATACGGCCATGTATGCGTCTCCTGTCACATTTTTCCATATGTTCAATGTGTGATATTCTTCGCAGGAAAAGAAAAAAAAAAGGTTCTCATTGAGCAGCTTCTCCGTTTCATACAAACTCTGTCTATGGGATGTTACATGCAAACAATGAGCAGACACTGTGACGCGCTAGACAAAGGCCCGAGTCAAACTGTACAGGAATTTAAATCGAGCAATCCCATAGGGTCACACAGAGGCACAGTGTTTGGGATGAGGAGAGCGGCAGGAGAAAAAAAATGTGGTAAAATTCTGTCATGCAGTTCTATTCCAGTGCGGAAAACATGATTAGTTTTTGTCCAAAAGCGTGCATTAATTTTCCTCTGTACTAAAGCTAAGCTTTGTTTTCCATTTCGCATCATTCTTTCAAGAAGTAAGAATCAAGGGCATATGATGTACAAACTGCCATTTTTTTTATTTCGGAGCATTTTGTTTTGTGTCAAAAGAATATTAAATAAATGGGGGGAAAATTGTTTAGGATAGCATGAGGCTGAAAGTTAAGCAGAAGTAGATAGCAGTTTGACAAGTGCAGCAAAATTCTGGATGTCGGTGTGTACAAATGTTGCTTTATGCTGCATAGGTTGGTGGAAATTAGTGGAGGGAGTCATCATCCACTTACAGAAAATAAATATCATCCCATCCAATAAAGAGCAAATTGCATGTAAAGGATGGTGCTCATTAGACATAAATCTAGTTCCATACGTTTTGCAGTACATAGATACTACACGTGCATGAACCTCTTGGGGCTGATTAATTTCTAGAGTGCAGCAAGACCGAAGAGAATAAATTACACAAGCAAATACTTTTGTTGGTATAGCAAAAAAAAAAAAAAGCCTCCAAAGAACCCCATCCTGTTAGGATATTTCTAATTTTATTGTTTCCAGACAAACGAAAATAAAATAAAAGCTAAGCCTGGCTCCCCCCCGTGTGTACACAGTGGGCGAGCACACAGCAGCAAGCCGTGGCCTCCCTGACATTTTTTTCATCTTTTATAATTAAATATTCTCTCTTATCCTTGATATGGAGCTAAAAGCGCTTCAGGTTGAGAAAGGGGGGGGGGGGCAAGGAAGGGAGAAAGAGTGTGCTTTTTTTCTTCCCCTCTTTAGGATACTAGATATATTTAGACATAGGCACATTAAAGAATAAAACCCCAACAAAAAAGACAAGAGGAGAAAAAAAGAACACATTGAGACTGAAATCCCAACCCTGATAAATCACATTATGAGAGCAGAACAAGAAGAAGAAAAAAAAAGTTAAAAAGGATACTTTTTTGCACAGATGGCACCGTTAGTCCATAAATGATGAAATATTTACAAGAAAGTCTGGACAGATGCTTTAATTATGTCTTTTACTTGATCCTCTGTCACACTGTCATTTATGTCACCATTCTGCAAAATGAATCTGCTCATACATATCAAATTGTGTTGGAATCATTTTAAGGCTACAATGCACTTGTATGTAATCGATACTTGTTTTAATTTGCCATCAAAACAACTGCAAATGATTTAACATATTATGAGCACATTAAAATAAATGGTATAGAGAAAGCCTTAATATATACAAAACAGCTTGATCCATTGGCATTGGTGCAGTTTTGTTTTATTATTTTTGAGAGCATTATTTTAAATCTAATTGAAGTGTAGTGTTTAGATTTACCCTGCAAACAGGCCAGAGCTGGAGTCCTAATGATCTACAAGTCTGGAAAAGAGCTGTCTGCATTTTGTTTTCACTGTCATATAGAGTTATAATAGTTAATCACATCCTTAATGGAAGTGGTGCATCTAGAAAAAAATGTTACAATTTAAACATCCCGTTCATTAAGGACAAAAGTTATGGGATTTTCAGTTTTTGGGAGCATTCTTTTGTTTCTGTTAAAAAAAAAACAGATGGTCAACAGCAGAGGCTACAGAAAGAAGCATGAATATAAAATACACAAATATGTATTTTCTCTACTGTCTTTTTTCTTCTGGCGGCCTTTATTTGCTTTCTATTAAAAATCCTCCATTTAAAGTCTTGGGAATGACCTATCACATTACATAATTCATGCATGGAGCTTGTGAATAATGAATGCTTCTGCCCCAGTTGACTTGATGCCAGGGGTGGAACAGCACTGCTCTGTATCCAGCTCACCAGAAACTGATGCCACAGGTTGCCTTCCTCTTTTTTTTTTTTTTGTTCTGCATCCTTCTTTTACCCAATGAAAACAACAAATAAAGACACATCAGAATGACACCATCGCATCTTTGCTGTCCTGTTGTTGACAATAACACGAGCCATCATTTTTCATCATCTTTTAATCGGTGCTGCTACTCCCATCACACCAAATGTCCATGTTAATGGTTTATCAGGGCTTTAAAGCCCATTCATCGCTCTCCTTTGTGTGGATGCCAGTGAGGCGTTCAGCCATGGGAACCCAGTGTTTCTTCAGAGCGAGGAGCTTCTTGCTGCTGGTAACTACAGGAACCTGAGCTTCATTAAGAGATAACGCTGGTGTGTATGTGTACTGAGAACCTAGGAGTGAGGGGAACCACATAAAAAACAAGCAAAAGAAGAAGTTAGACAGTCGGTGCCACATTCGATGTTATTAGCAGTGGTGCAATGAACCTCAAACCAGCCTGAGGCTACTCATCAGTACTTGTCACTAAGCTAGCTTCATTAGTCACTGTCCAGATGACAGGGCCTCTTGTAAAGGATATCTCACCCCCTGTGGAGAGCCAAGTGTCCTCGCAAACAGGCTGCTGACCTCCAGTGTCTCTGGTCCTGCAGGGCCAACGTGGAGGGGGTGTGAGGGCAGGCTAAGAGCTAGAAGAGTCCGTGTATACCGCAGGGCATAGCCGGGCCAGGGCCCCTCTTTTCTGTAGAATCATGGGAGCTGACCTGCCCCTGACCTTATCTGAGCAATGAAACTAACCGACTGGTGACTCCTGAAAGTTCTGATGAAATGGCAGATTCTCCAGGAGGAGCAGCAGAAAACGTCTGGGGTCCCACCAAAAAAAAAAAAAAAGAGAGAAAGAAAGGGATGCCAGGCAGTAACAAGCTAATCTGCCCACTTGATGATTAGGGGCTGGAGAGTTTGGAAAGGCAGAGAATGAAATGATGAGGGGGAAAAAAATAGAAACCTTGTTGGCAGCTTTTTTGATGTCTTTGCCTTTTAAGTCTGTTTCTCTGTCATGCTATGTAAATTACAGCAGCCCTGTCAGAATGGATGTATCTGTCCAACATGTAGACATGTGATGGGTGGGTCCACTTTTGATGTTGAGCTAGCCCATGTGTCTTCAGTTAGTCATGATGCACACTCTTTAATATGCATTTAAGAAACCTATTCATAGGAAAATTCACTGATTTGAAATTAGAAATGCCTTGAGGTTTAGAGGGCATCAGTGTCTGAGAAGATGTGTATAAAAAGACACTTAACTATAATTATTAACACCCGAAAGCAATAAATCAGCCAACTACTGCTGACTTGTGCTTTGTGCCAAACCTATATCATAAGATAATGCCTCAAAGATGGCAGACTACATGAGATTAAGCGACTTGTAGTTACCAAATGTTCAAGACACTAACATAGCAATCACTTTAGTGCTAAAACAATGGGTGGCGTCAGGACTCCGATTACACCCGGGTACTCTCCATAGGATATGTCCAAAAAAGGATAGCTCTAGTTCTGAGTACACATTTACCTTCAGATGATTTGTAAGAGGTCTTAAAGAGGAAGGCATCAAATAAAGGGTACTCAATTTATCACAAACATCTGCCAAGGCCTAACTGTCCCTTTTAATTTAGTGAAACCCTAATCCAGACATGTGCAACATGAAAACTACTGGTTTTCGGGTTCTGTTAAAGTGAGTGAAAGGTTTAATTACGTCAGAGATGAAATGGAGTTAGCCTTGAACTGGAGAAGTGGTACTGGACATTCATGGTGTGTTTGACCCTTAACCACAACACTTCAGTTGGCATGTTGGAAGTCCCGATCAAGTCACTGCCCCTCTCATCTTGGCTTCCAGCTAGTGTCCTCTCTCTTTTTTGTCTTAGCCAACTGGAGGCTCTTTTCTCTTCCCCCATCCTTTTGGCAGCTCTTTTCCTCCTGAGGCCCCTCACACCTACTTCTGTCAGCAGATTCTTTACAGATTGAGCTGGGAGTCCATGACGTCCTTCCTCCGCTGTGAACAACCATGTTGTACACCCTTTCCCTTGGCGTCCCCTGACCAACTCTTTGGTACTTTATCTTCTTTTGCGCCACTGCTTCTTCACAGACCACATTCCATGTAACAGTTAGTTACATTAAGACCATTTTCTTTTGTTCAGAAAACCAAATTGTTGGGGTTGTGAACAATATATTTTCTGGGAATTTGAGGTTTCTCCTAAAACCCATCCTCATCTCCAACTCCTGCTATAACTGCAGCAAACCTGGATTGGCCTCTCCACTTTTTGATGACAGTAATCAAGTTAATTTTTAGCTTTGTTTTGATTGGATGCCTCTTTTTCCTGTGCTACTCTGTGATTTCTGCTTGTCAGGATCAATCTTTTATAGGTCAAATTAGTTTTGCACCCAGAAAAGATGTGTGTGCTACAGTAACTTTTCTTCTGCATAGCTTGCTCAAAGGACACCCTTGCCTCCCCCCTTGTGCAGCTTGAATAGTGTTGGTAGGGTGTCATATACTGCTCTCAAAGAGAAAATGTGAAATAACTCCAGCCTCCACAGTCCAGCCCATGTGGTAGTTCTGTAATTCTGACAACCAGCTTCCACAAGGACCTTCTTCTTATGCCTTGCTTCTCTGATGAATAGATTTAGGGAGTATTTGAGTAGATTAGGGAGTATTTGTCCATTTTGCACTCCTTTACTACAAGGAAAGAAACAACATAGGCTACCAAGTTTAATCAAAATCCACAATGTACATTTGGTGTACATTTTAGGGGTGGGTATTGCAATAAATTGTCATGTTGTGATATACTGATGGATTTTTCAACATATCCATAATGCAATATATTTTAAGAATTTCTCTATGATTTGGACTCGCAAGCTATGTACCTTCATTGGCCAGGTGTCAACAAACAAGAGGGATGTAAGGTAAACAAAGGAGAAAGAGTCGGAGTGACACAATATATTCAATAAATACCATGTGTTGACAGTAATCCATTAGACACGCTCATATATCACTACAGTGCAAAAAAAAAAAAAAACCTGACACATTGACTAAAGTTTTCCATATGGCGTGTGATGCATCCATCCAGACATGCAGCCACACACAGAGCAGACTTTCCTGCGCAGATGGAGTTTAGTTTGCTTTAAATTATCTACAGTACGAGCCTGGGCAGAAGAATGCTGGCCCAGAAAAGTCCTCCTGATCTCTCTCACCTCAACTCCAAACCTGTTTTGTTTTTTTTATTCATGTGTCCCTTTGTACTCTCCACAAACAGTGTGCTCAATCGCATTATCATTACAGAGGAAATCAGTCATATTAAGCCTCTGTGCTGTCACTTGCCCCGCTATCTCAGCTGTGCTCTGCCAAGAAAGCATGGCAGGATATAAGATGCATGTTAAATGAGATTTGCATAAACAGTGTAGCTTCATTACTTATTTATTTTCTCCTCTAAGTCAAAAAGAGAAATAACTAAAAGATGCCATCTTGCTGAGCCTGTCTCTGGGGGTGCATCAAACAGGTGTGGTTACAACTGCTGGGACTACAGCAATGTCGTTATTGTGATAATGGTATAATGACCTTATCATGCTTTTGATGCTGACATGTGTGTGTGTGTGTGTGTGTGTGTGGTGGTGGGGGGTTAGGGGTAAGAGCGTAGGAGCAGATGGTGGCTCCTTCTCAGGTCTTACAGAGGAATTTTTTTTTTTTTTGTGGTGCTTATTCATTTGGGAAAGGTAAGTTTAAAGATGGGGGAGGTGAATTTTAGTTGAATAATTTCTGATCGAACACAGAGCTGGAGGCATGCCCATGCCACCCACCACACACAAAACCAAGACTTGTTTGCAGAAGGACATGAGGATTAGTCATCAGTATGTCTGTGACACTATTTACTTTCTCATACTGTGTCATTGTTTTTATTTAGCACGCTAGCAATGTGTTGTATAAAAGCGGGAATATTGGATTTTTTGGGTGGACCCTTTAGGGCTCTAAAGATGCAGATCTGACATACACACAGGCATAGGATATGCTGCCAGAAGTACTTGCTCTGCTGGAATTCCATCATCATTACAATCCAACATGATTTGAATTCTCATTAGGACTGGCAGTACTAATTCTTTCACAGTATTTATCATCTCCTTCAATGTGTTTGTGTTTTAATGCTTTGCCCGCTTCATTTACATAATTCGGTCACATAAACTAAGGTAGCAGATTATTAATATACTTATTGGCAAATGCAACATTAAGGGAGTGCTGTGCTGTACCTGTTGTCATTGTACTGTGTAGTGTATTGTTTAAAGATCATGCACACATATCCCTTTATCATCCACTGGGGCGGCAGTGGCTCAGTGGTAGAGCGGGTGGTAGAGATTGGCGGTTCATATCCCGCTCCCGCCCCAAAAAAAGCACCCAGAGTTTGAGCTGACAGTGGGAGGTGTCAGTTCACCTCTGGAGCACTGCTGAGGCGCCCTCAAGCAAAGGCGACATTCCCCTTACAAGTTGCTCATTTGTGCAGCACCACGAAGCTTCTGCCTGCTACCTCCCACTGCATGCGTACAGGCCCCCTGTGTGTGTTTGTGTGTTCAGGGCCTGTACACACATATATATGCATGATTCATTCAACTAACTAGAGTGTGCCACCAATTTCCCTTTGGGGATTAAAATCATTATATAAAATTAAAAAATAAATATATAGATAAAATTATATGCGGGGCTGTCCATGCAAATGCATTACATTTACGTATCATCATAACCATGAATATACAACTGCTATAAAAGTTCAGTAGGCAGCAGTCAGTCCTGGATTTTGCAATGTTGCAGTTGTATATGTTAATGCAGATTCAGCGATCCTGAATTCTGCAACTTTATCCGATCACTGGAAAAATTCTATAACTTTTGTCCAATCATAATAGTTCGCTATGAATTATACTAATCATAACCGTCACACATTCAGTTATTCTTGTACGTCACCATCTAACTTCTGACTTTGTTTCTGGTTGTGATGGTGTATGTGAAAATTTAGAGTCAGTTTCTATGCAAAGTAATTTCCATATGTCCTAAATGAAAGTGAGATTTAAAATGTTCTTGTATTGTTGTGATGCAGCAGAAAAGAAAGCCATTGTCAAATGCCCACAGGATGTTTTAGATATGTAGAACAGAGACAAAACACATTACAATAACCCGGGATGTTTCTTCCAGATCTGTTATGAGAGATAAATATTCAACTTGAGATAGATTAAATGGTCACCGTTATGATTAAATTTTTGTGTTATAAATTAAGTAATTGTAATGTGAATGTGTGTTTTCATGACAACTTGTGTATGTGCATGATAAAAACTCAATACAGAGCGGGACTTGAACAGCGCTGCACGTTTTCCCACCGTGCTGCCCCAAAGCTTTGTTATGAAATGAAATGTACAAAAATGTCTTATTTTTCTATATCCAAAGTTTACAATGAAATCATTATTTACAATGTCAGAATAAAGAATAAGCACCAAGTTTAAAAACTGTAATTCAAGGTGATAAATGCAAACTATGAAGATTCCACTAGTTCCCACATTATTTACCTTTTTAATGTGGCTCTCATCTTCAGCCTTTCTTATCTTTTTATTGAGGTTTTGATGTTTTTCAAACATATGATTCTGTAATACTTCTAGAGGAAGTTTTGGTGAAAGTGCAGTCAGGAAGTTTATTACTTTGAACACTTAAGTCATAGCTTACTCTCATAAAAGGTTGTCTTTTACACCTCTGACTCATTCTCGGAGTCACAGATTCCTACCGTTGTATGTTTTAAGTTATTATTAGCTGTGTACCCTTAGTGTATTCATGCCACTGTTATTTAAATATTAGAGTCATCAGTTTGAACACAATATCCCTGATGAGCCTGAGCTCAGAAGACTATACGACAGGCTAGTTATCATATCATCACATTTGCTGCAATAAAGTATTTTGTCAATATTCACTTGTCTCTCCAGAGAGAAATGTTCAATATTAACTTCTACATTTCCACTTATACCACTTCTAAGTTCTACTTTAAGTACATGTAGGTTTCATCTATTTATGTTCATTTATGTGCAATCCACTGATGCAAATATTTAGTTACAGAAACCATAAGACATATTAACAGCATGTCACATGTCACAATGATTTGATAATCTATTATTTACAGAGAACATCCAAACATAATTTAACAAAAGTAACCGTCTGCTTTGGTCAGATGAAGATTCTATGCATTTTGACTGGCTCTGCTTGTGGGCCCAACAAAGTCTTTTTTTTTTCCCATCAGTGTCCTAATTTCAGTAAAGGACTTCTCTCCATTGACAGTTCACCTCCTTGCCTTCCTTTGAATTTTCAGAGATGCATGCAGGCAGCTCAATGACAAACTGTCTCTATGCCTGCTTTATAAACCCCTCAGCACCAGGCAAATGTCTTGCTTAGCTGCAAATTGGCATGCTGGAACTATACTCATCTTGAACAAGTCTTTTGTGGTTTGAAAGACCTTTGAAAACTTTTTTTTTTTTTTTTTACCATGTCATTGGCAGATGGAGGGCACAGAGAATTTTAATGTTGTTTTACTACTCATATTGCGACGAAATATTCCTTACATGAACAGTATTGTTTATTTTCAACATTTTTAATTTCTTTTTCCTGTACAGTATTTATAGGTCCACTACATTACCTACAGGATATATTTTACTTAGCTCCCACGCAGGGAAGGATAAACCTGGATATTTCTTCCCTCTGAGGTGGGAAGGAGGCCCTGTTTTTCCCCCTATAGTATGGTTTCTTGGGGGAGGGAGGATGGAGGTTATAGGTTGTGTGCAGGGGGTTGTGAACAGAGACGAAAAGGGTTAATCATGTTTGCCACAGAACAGGCTTCCCCTTGAAGTGGGAGACAGCGGTAGGAAGTGTCCAGATTTATGGTGCTTTGTTGCCGGCCATTGTAGCCGCCTTCACCGTGGCAGTTCACCAGCAGACAGAAGGGGAGAGTGTGAGAGGAGCTGTAAATCACAGCGAGAGTGTGGCTCAGGCACACACACCCACATGCTCAAATACATCCAGCCCTATGCTCACAGTTCACAGGCAGATAATGTGTGAAGGAGGGATAGATCTCTAGCATTCTGCTGACAGGATTGAGCTGTTCTCGCACGAAAAGATGGGAGAACGTTTTTTTCTTGCCCTGGCTCAAACTTCAAAATGTTAAAAATCAAAAGTAGTCCTTGTGCTAAACAAGAGACATGATCCCAAGGTCTACATAATCCTTTCAAAACAAGTTCTCTGACTTGAAAAATCATGATCTCTAGTGCACTTCTATGGCCCCGTGGATAACAACTCCTTCAATTCATTACTTTACAGGAGATCGTACTAAGCCTGCCAACTTTTTGGATGCTTTGTATTTGTATGTGCTTTTCTGTCACACCATATTAATAATTGTAACTATGATGACAGAGCACCACTTCCTATAGCAATAAAACCATGATCCTCATGTGAACCTCAACATCATTTTTTTGCTAAGTTGATCAGGACCAATTTAAAAAACAACAACAAAAAAACGGCAACATACATAATAAGGAACATATAAAATCTCCATGACATCTGTCATGTCTGACTCACAGAGACTGATTTTCTCCTTCCGTCTGTCAAGTTGGTCTGTAGATGTGACTCCAATTCAATCTCATATTCCTCTGAAATGACTTTCTATGACAATCCACAAGCATTTATTTATCTTTGCAAATGCATATGCAAACAAGGAGGCAACCCAGGCTGGTATTTGTTGGACTGGGCTTGATGGTTTCAGCAGATGGGGTGGTCCCTCATCTTATTCTGACTGCGGTGCCCACGTGGACTCTGGCCTGCCTGGACCATCCATCCTTGTGGCGGCTGCGAGGGCCCCTCGCTGAACGTGCGCTGTGTTTTATATGTACATAAGGTCTCCGGCCTCAGTTGGAAATGTTTACCCAGCTGAAGTCCAACAGTGTTGCGCTCTCACCCAGCTGTACTTAACAGAGAGGAAAGGAAGTCATTTGGAAAACATGAATGGCCAGTATCAGATACGTCCGGGCTTATCTGAGGTTTATAACTGTGTTAAACACTGAAATTTCCACCTTTAAGAGCAGTTTGTTCTCTAAATTCTGCCTTTACCTAATTGCATTGCCAGTTTTCAATTTTGTGGACAGTTAATATTTCCAAATTTGATTGTACCCAGTTGCCATACATGCACAGATTTGCTGTTATAACACATAATAACAGAAATATTAATATTGTAGCCATTTATTATCTCACTAATCATTTTATTGGTCCAGTTGCAGATCACCCTGCTGCAATGAAAAGCAGGATTGGAAAGTAATCAGCAATATAAATAAGCTGATCCTTGTAAAGAAATGTACAAGATTTCTGCAAAATGTAAATTAACAACTCAAGCAAATCAAGCCATTGGTTAACATGTTGTCTTGTGGTTTCCAAAATAGTGTAGCCACATAATGATGCAAGGAAATGACAACATTCAACACACAACTGCTCATATTGTAAATGTGGAACTATTGTTTCAAAGCGGACCCAGATACCTGTGTGAATGTGGCTTTGGGATAAGAAAGATCTTATGCAATGTACTGCCGTCCTACTTAAAGTATCTAGTGTGACAGATTACATGTAAAGAAAGGCATCGCTGAAATTTTATAGAAAAAAATATCATGCAAAAGATTCTCTATACCTGGGTAACATGTGAAATCTTGTGAGATAACTCATTCTTCCTAAATAACAGAGAATAGTTGTTCTTTCAATAGAAATTATACAAAAGTTCTTCTGAAAGTTGTCTTCAAGTAAGTCATAAAATAATCAAAATTAATTGTTTATTGTGATGCCATTCCTAAACTTCCATTAAATCCCCTTTCAACCTCAGACCAAAAAAAGAGAAATGTTTGACTACACCTTCAACCCTTTGCATGGCCATAATTCACTGGTTCCATCTGCCATCTCCAAGAGTGCAGTAGCTCCATCACTGGCAGTAATGCTCCTTTCAGTTGTAGGTAAGAAAATGATGCTATACAGGGACGGTGATTCTCCCATCCGCGATAACGGCAGCTTTTGCCAAGGACTGACAAGATTTATTGCCATGTCTGTTTAAATGTAGCCAATTTCACTTTAATATGATATTAAACAATGATGCATGCCTGAGCTCCAGACGCTCCCATTGAGAGAGTCTCGTCTGCCCGTGGCAGCGTTGAAAACCGATGGTGGCGAGCAAGCGATATAGCTGATGTAATGTTCAATATTGATAACCGCCCTGAGCAGAATGGGCTCAAATCATTTGGGAAAATATTTTGTGTGTGTGTGTGTGTATTCTTTTTTCTTTTTTTTTCCGAAAATAATTTCTTGTCCCCGTGCCTGGATTCTTACCATCCATCAGTTACATTTAATGGGCACATATCCGCTAAGCTGTTATCACCTCAGAAATAAACTCACATTGAGAAAACAAAGCAGCGTCATGACTATGAGGGCACATTATTCCAAACATTTTTTTTTTGTTATTTTAGATTTAAGAAGAAGATTTAAGAGGTTCTTTTTTTTTTTTATTCCTTTGTGGGACAAAACAAAATAAAGTACCAAAGTCTAGAATTGACTGTCATTGTTAAAATGTACAGCCTAGTAAGGATATAAGGATTTCTTTACTATCGTCCATTAAATCATTACATTTTCGAGTAAGGCACAAAAACAACTTGCAAATTCTTGACTCCAAATATGAAGTAACAATTAAGCTGGGATTCATTTTAGACCAGAATTACGTTTTAAAAAATGGAGCTACGTGAAGATAAAAAATCTTTTGCATATAGTAATGATTTCAATAACCAGTCTATAATATGGGTTGCAACTCCGCACCATGCATTCCTTAGTAGTCAGCAAAAATGCACTATGTGATATATATTTAACAGGCTGGACACACATACGCTGCTACAGTGCTCCACTTTTTTGTTGAATTTGAGGTAAAAAAAAAAAATCCATGTTTACGAGCATGCATGTGCTTCTGTATGAGGTAGTCCCTCTTCCTGCCTCTGTGTGTGCGTGGGTGCCGTTCAGTGTGTCAGTGCTCGTCAGTTTCCGCAGGGGAAGTCACCTCAGTGCTATCCTCAGACAAAAGCCCTGACCCCGGGGGTCAAGGAATGCGAACCTGAGGTCTGTGACGATCGAGACCTTCCCTCGGGCCTGACAATGCCGACCACCTCAGCAAACGCCCAAATGATCTCACATGTTCTCTTTCCTCGGAGCACACCTTTTTCCTTGGCCCTTGAGCATGTCTGCATTGTAGTGAAAGCAAACAAATTGAAACGTCAGGATGCTTCCTCTTAGTAGTTTTACCCCCTTTTAAAGAGACTTTGTGTGATTTAGAGTTTGAAAAAAATACTGTTGTTTGGAAGTAAAACAGAATTTTCCTCTTGTTCTGACATTACATAATAGATAAAGTGTTTGTTTATTTATCAGGCCTGGACATTACTGTCATTGCCACTGAATAAATGAATAATCACTTTTATGGATTTGCTTGTTGTGAATGGTCAAAGGAGAGAAAAAAGGCTCTTGTTTCATTTATCTTCCACCTTAAGACACGGAGTAAGAGGAGATGGTTTGCTCTCATAGCTAAGTAGTGATGGTCTCCCATCCCCAGAGGCAAAAATCATTCTGTTTTAAAGAACAGCCAAAAAGAGACACAGGAGAGATATCTCAATTAACAGTTACGTGTGGACTTAAATCAGCCTGTGGAGAAGTGAGAGGTTTTGAAGAGAGCCAAAACAGCCTCTAGAGAATTTATATGGATGAAGGTGAAAGGTCATACTGCTATTAATCATGGCCCGAGCTGAGGATTAAATCGCTCAGATGAGAGAGCCCGACCTGATCGAGGCGTTCAAAAAGGCCGTGTTGTGTCTGTCTTCTATTACAGAGCGTAGGCCTGAGGCAGGACGACCTCCTGGACCGAGGAAGAATAGGATGTCCAATCGACGCTACCACCCCCCATCTCCATGTGCTGCCACTTTAGTCACTTAACATAAATATGCTATCATGACACCATCTGACAATTAATATTCTTTTAACAGAAAGATAGATGAAGGACATAAAAAGGACTGAAGCATAATCAGCCAATGGCAGGACTAATTTTCCTCCTCTCATTCTCTACCACACGGCCTCTCTCACTCATATGCACAAACCCATCTTTAATCAGTGCCAACTCTTAACTCTCTCTCTCTCTCTCTCTCTCTCTCTCTCTCTCTCTCTCTCTCTTCACAACTTGCTTTTGATCTCTGATGCGCCATGCATTGCATTAATTATGCATCTTGCCTCAGTGCAAACGTGGCGAACACTTCCAGGTACTTAATCGGAGCAGGCTCATCATTGAGGGTTTCAAGAACAGTCGCAGGAGGTTTATATTAAGATATACTGTATGTATAGTACTGTATATAGACATAGAAATTACCTGAGTGGCTCCCATATGCACTGCATGATGGATTTTATAATATGAGGGAAATGTAACGGCAGCATCTGTCGTACTCCCTCTCAATCTGAACTCCTGAAATCTGCGTTCTCACCATGTACAGGAGCTGGTGTCGAAGAGCAGGAGGTCCGCACAAGATGGATGTGGTTTGAGTTAGACATAAAGCATCAAGGATAGAATAACAGAGACCCTGCATCTAAGCATTGCTCTGAGAGTCATCCAATTGGAAATTTGTGCCAGTTTTTGTAAAGGGGGGCCTGTGTACGTTTGTCCCAAACTTTTATGCATTAGCGATCAGCTTTGTCTTGGTTACACCATTCTAAGTGTATAAATTTTGTTGCAGTAAAAAGGAGAAATTTGAGAAAATCAGGATTTTTGCCGCATCAAAAGTTTTCAATTGAAATATTGTGACATAAAGTATTCCACAAAGTCAGACTGGATGGCATTTCAGAAGTACAGTATCGTGATTGTTTAATTGTATCTATCTTGCGGCAGCTTCTCCTGACAGAGATATCCTACTTGTGGATGCAGTAGAAACATCTATCTGAGCCAAGAGCTCTGGTTCAACAGATGTGACCAGGTTAAAATAACACAGATAAGCATTGAAAAGAATAAGTAGCTGCTGCTCAACTGAAATAGTCTGTGCGCGATTCGGGAAAAAAAAAAACTACACAGGAGGAAAAGTGGATACTTTAATATCCAGGATAAACGCGTTGTGTGTTTTTCTTTCCGTTTGTGCAAGTTACTTTCAAAGTTCACGATAAGGCTGCCGTTTCTGTGTGGCGTCGCTGCAGATGAGCGCGCGTCGGTGGGAGTACCCCTTGAATTGGTCCCTTTTGCAGTGCAGTAGTTAGAGTTGGTGAACACCGAGCACGAGAGAGAGAGAGGGAGAGAGAGAGAGAGAGAGAGAGAGAGGGAGAGAGAGAGAGAGAGAGAGAGAGAGAGAGAGAGGGAGAGAGAAGGAGAGAGAGAGAGAGAGAGAGAGAGAGAGAGAGAGAGAGAGAGAGAGGAGTGAGAGTGCAGCGGCTGAGTAAACGAGCAGCGGTTAGAAAGATTAGGTGATCGTTCGAGACTATCAGACATCGACCTGCCACTTTTGTCGCTTCGACTCGACTTTGCTCGGCGGAGGACAGCACCACCACCACCACCACCACCACCACCACCACCACCACCACCACCACCAGCAGCAGCGGCACCAGCAGCAGCGGCGGCGGCGGCAGCGACCGAATCCGGTCGGCGTGAGCCTGTGGAAAAACTCCCGAACGCGGTCGTCTCCGCTGGCATGAGCTAACCGAACGTTACCAGAGAGACATGGAAACCAAACCATTCTTGTCACTGGGTAAGTTTGTTTCTGTCATGACTACTAAACTTATTTAGTTATAAATGTAAGTTTTTAATGACTTTCTTCGGTAGTTCCGAACGTACTCTCGCTGTTTTTTGTTTGTTTGTTTGTTTGTTTTTGGGACCGCTCTTCTTCTTGACAGCGCGTGCGAGTTGCCAAACACATTAACACGTTATGAGCTTTTTTAAATTTTATTATTTTTTTTATTTTCAAAAAGGTAGGCTTCCCTCTTTACTATTACTAACTAGAACATTGTGTTGTTGTTTTTTTTCCGTCCGTATTTTCTCCATGCCTCACGTCTAATCTAATCTATGTGAGTTGATGACATGTCGTTCCGGGACGAGCTATGTGCAGAAGCTCGCGTGCGATGCAACAAAATGTCTTTGTCTTAACTTTACTTCAAACTTTAATTTATACAACACGTATTTATACAACCTAGCAAAGCAACATTAGTGTGCTCTAATAAGTACTTAAACACTTTTCATGCGTGTTTGATCACGGACTAATATGTTGTAAAAGCAGATAATTGAATTACACCAGAACCAAAGCTTCTTTTCTTACTGTGTTAACATGTGGAAGAAGCTAACCAGACCATGTTATAAGTTTGTTTTTGTGTTTGTATTTTCTATTTAGTTGCTGTTTGATTAAAAAGTGCTTTGTTGCCACGGTCAAGCAAATCGGTTTAAGTTTATTAAAGGCTGCTGGTGTGATATCTTTTAAAAGTGAATGCAGTGTTAACAGGTGACCGTGTGAAAAGGCTGCACAAAGACCTCTGTCTGAGGCTTCATCAGGACCACAGACTGCAAATGAAAGAACAAAGTTATGACTTTATCCTTCATTTACAGCCTATGATGGACTCGGATCCAAAATTTGCAATATTGTCACACATGTGGCACGTTTTATGTTTTTATAGAACGAGAGTGGATCCAGATCTTGTCGTAAATGCTTTCAAGGATTGAATGCAGAATTTATTGACCTCCATATTTACATAAAAACACACAACTTCCTGGACCCTGACTCATAAAAATAAGAAAATTAAAATGAACATCTGTTGTCTTTTCCTTTTTAATAATCACTGTTTTGTGATATTTCTACCAAGGGTCCTTATAATTTCTTGTTTGGAGACTTACTGTCAGGAACACAGGCGCTCTGTAAATGATTAATGCTGAGCGCTAATGTAAGTTTGTCAAAGCGAACAGAGCGGACCCTTGTCCCCTGCAGCAGACGTACAGTTCAGAGCTGCTGGAGAGCCCTCTTATTGTGTCTGCTGCCCTTTCATGAGGGCGTCATGTTACACCTCGACACTTATCATCGGCTGCCTGGATCCGCCGAGGCGGTTCAGAGAGGCTTCTGAAAAGCCGGGTGGCTTCTTCTGTTACAGGTTCTGCTCGCTCACACTGTCGCCCCGACTCCCTTTCATGTGGCTACTCAAAAAATACTCCAAACCAACAATATTACACACATTTACAGCCTGTTATTACAGGTGCACTGTATAGTGTGTCCAAGCTGAAAGTGGTATAAGTTTCAGTCCGTCTTAATGTACAACAGAGAAGTCCATGCAGGCGCCTGACAGCAGATTCCGCCATTGGTTGGCAGAAAGCTCCACACTCAATTGTTTAAATGACTTTTCACAGCAGTGTCGAATCTCATCTTTCTCTGGTGCTGCATCAGCAGCTTTTCATCGCCCACAGTCCTCATCCGTCCATCCTGAAATCGCCATTTATATTTAAACTTCATCAAAGGTCCGCTTGAGAGCTGATTGTTAATTGTCCACTTCAAGGACATGGCTCTCTGGGAAGTCCTTGAACATATTGATTACTATCTCTCAGTGTAATTATCTGTCGTGCCGCATTAGAAATTCTGACATGCAACTGTTTGAAATGACAGCCGGTACATTTCACAGTTATGGATTGGTCATCGGCCGTGATGACGACATCCCCCTTTGGCACAGTTTTCCCAGCAGTTTGTGCTTGATGTGTAGTCCATTCCCACTGCCGACCAGCTCTGGCCATATCTGTCTGGTATTAAGCTGTGAAGACTGGAGGGATGACATTGAGAGGAGAGAGTGTCCTCTTGTCAGAGCAAAATGCAACAGCTAGAGACACACTGTTTGTGAATCACACAAACCAGCCCTAAAGGGAGTTTTTTTTTTTAAACAATTAGATTAAAGATCTGCAGTATTCTGCGGGTATTGATCTCCTTTTCGGCTAATTGTTTAGCGACAAATCTGTCAGCAGCTAAGTAGTTCTCCTTAATGCAGTGTCACTTGCTAAATGTTTTGCTCATCTATCTTCATTGAGTTTTACCTCATCCAAACCGGGCTAGGTGACAGATTGCATTGTTGTGGAGACACAGGTTTTTAAAGCTTTCACAACCACAGTTGTGTTCTTTAAAATAAACAACAACTTCACAGCAAATAAATTGCATGTCATGTCCAATGTGCAGTCATCATTTAGAATTTAAGGATTTAAAATCAGAATTTCTATTATATAAGTACAGTATTTTCCGCACAATAAGAAGGCCATTCATTGAGTTCTCAGATGAGTTGTCAACTCTCAGCTGTAACCTGAATCCAGTGTGCCTTATAGTGTGGAAAATACTGTATGTCAATTAATACAAAAAGTACTCTTCTTCGTATGTTTTTGCAACATTTTTCATGGAACTAGACGTTGAATCACAGTCCTATGAAAATGACCTTCATATTTGTATAGATAACAAGTACGTCATAAAATCACTTGTTTTACCACCTGCTAAATAAAAGTATGTCGTTTTCCCTTAATCCAGATAAACTAAACACACACACACACACACACACACACACACACACACACACACACACACACACACACACACACACACACACACACACACACACACGAATACACGAATACACACACACGAATATACAGCAAGTCAGACAGACACACATGCACACACAGATGGACACACTCCCTCGAATAGGGAGTTCATTGTGTTGGATGAGAAAGTGAGATTCATGCTGGTGTATCTGTGTGTATGTGCGTGTATGTATGTGTGTGTGTGTGTATGTGTGTGTGTGTGTGTGTGGGAGAGACTGACATTCCTCGTCTAGCAGTAACTCAGGAACAAAGGTAATACAGGGAGAGGGTATCTGTCTTCTGGAAGGTGTGTGTGTGTGTGTGTGTGTGTGTGTGTGTGTGTGTGTGTGTGTGTGTGCGCGGTGGGAGTAGGCTGACTGCACTGCCAAAAGCATTTGGCCAAATTTGTCTTTTATGGCCGTCCAGTTCTGTGTTCCTGATGTGACGCTTTTGCTCCCCTTTTGAGAAAAGGGGCTGCAGCTGTCATTTTTATTGGTGGAGTTTTATAGTGAGTCTTAATGGCTTAAAGTGACAGCTCTTTCCCCTCGACTCTCCCTTTCTCCTCCCTCTGTCTCACCCATGATGCCTTAAACTAAAACAAATCTAAGAAAAATGTTATAAGAGAAGATTTATGTGCGAATCATGAACATGCCACATGTGGCTTTTTTTTTTTTTTTAAAGGAATTACATTGAAATGTAGACCACTGTTTTGATTTCTTTGTCCAACATCTCTCTGATTATTATTAAGAGTTGGCTTCTGATAAAATAGTGCACATTCCAGATTGATGTCATTCCTTTGCGGCCCACTCTTGTTTATGTTATAAATATCACACCAATCTGAAACCGCCAGGGGGCTTTTTGCTTTTTGATGCAGAAATCATTTTATGAATTTGCTGTGTGCTTCCAGTGATCATTTGAAGTGTTTAACACACAGTGCTTCGAGTTATTTCTTTGTTTCTTTTCTTTTTTTTTGTTACCTTTAGTTCCATTTTGTTTCAATCCGTCATTGGTGTTTCCACTGAGGATTGTTTAATTTCATCTTTAATATAGGAAAAGCATCATCTCAAGTTTTGTCAATTAACATTTCTATTTTTACAGCAAGAAAAAGATGAGCATTAAATCCTCATATACAGATTATGTTTTATTGATAGAATCCTGTTAATTATAATCAACCAATCGATCCACAGTACTTAAACAGTTTGGATTAGCAGTAGCCTGGTTGCTGCTGCTCAGCGTCGGGGTTTATTACCAGTTCTTTCAGCCTCTGAAGGGCTTTTCCACGGGCCGGCAGTATTCAGGGTGCGTACAGCCACTCTTTTGAAGTGGAAACATAGTCCCAGTTGGGAATTGACCAGATCACACTCATAATTCTCATTGAGAGGAAGGTCAGTTTGTCCTAATCGAGTCAGAGCTCTCCTTATGCCTGGAAAGGACAGAGGAAAACCTAACAATTAATTAAGAATATTGTGTGCATAGCGATGGTGATGATAGCATCCTTTAGGAGATAAGAAAAAAACAGTATCAGAGAATAACTGCCAGCTCCCCTCCTCAGAGATCCTCATATTTTTATGTGTATGGTGATAAAAATGACTATCACGTCCTCGTCTGATTGTGGTAATGCGGGAAAACATCTCCACTCTTTGGCTGTTTTGACATATTTAGTAATTAAGTTATAAGCGCACCGACTTTGAGAGATATTTGCGGGAGAGGGTGACATGTTGAGACTATCCTACATATGCTATGCCCCTTCCTATCATTAAATTTCATGATTCCCACATTTTTCCACGCTAATTATAATTGGCGTCGATGAAAAACAAAGATAAAGAAAAAGTCCATTCATTTTTGCTTGACTAGGCATCAGAACAATGGATCAGGAGTGGATGGAATTTTGTTTTCAGCATCCAGATGACAGGTCGCAGAAGAGATATTAAATGTCGACGTAATAAGAAGTATCTGTTACGCTGTGTGCGATATCATCTGTGTTTAATGTGATTAAAAGGTGCAACAATGCGTTTGATGTGTGCTCTGAGAGATTGGACGCTCCAACTGTTTTTCTCAAACTGTATATTCAGGTGTACACACAGCACTCTCTCTTCTTTTTAACACTCAAAACACTGCCTGTGTGTGTCTGTGTGTATGTCTTAGTGTGTGTGTGTTTGTGTGAGTGTGTATGTGTGTTAACACTCATTGCTGCACCAGAAACAAAGCAAGGTAATTCAGTCCGTGTCTCATTTACCGTTCCTTTCTGAGGCCACAGGGAGCGAGAGGAGGTGTCTCAGTGTGCCTCACACCTCCCTCCCCTCTGTGCACCTCCAACACCACCATGTAGCAGCGGGCGCTTCCAGCAGTATGTTTGTTTGTCACCTTGCCAGATGCCAAGGGGGTGGGGGTGTCCACACACCGCCGGGCACCGGGCCACGGAAATCCCACAGCGTTTAAAACAACTCGGTTGCGCTCTATGCGTGCTTGTGCGTGCCTGTGCGACTGTGTGCAAATGGGCGAGTGTTTGGGTGTAAGCAGAAGACTGCCGTTTCAAGAGCAAAGGGTCAAGGTTATGTCAGTTTGCACGTACATGCCAAGAAACACTTGTTAATTTGGATCAAGTTGAGGTACTTTTCATGTTTTCGCATCCGGATTAATCAGTTGCTACAATTTCTCAGAGAAATGTGCACATGCTTTTGGATTAAAAGGAGACAGGCTGGACTCAGACATTCTAGTAATGCTCAGTTTATATTTAAATGAAAGGTTTGAAGATTGTACAATAAAGTTTTTTTTTCTGTTATTAAAAGGCTTCTCACAGCAAACCTTTAATAAATTAAGTAAGAAATTTGGGAACAGCTGCAATCCAAATTAGATTTACGCAATCAGTGTCACATGGACACAAAACACAAGCAGCCAATTTTAAGAGTTTGTAAGTCGGTTGTCTAAAGTTAGGTTTTATGCTGCCCAAGTTTAAGACAGCCTTTTTATCTGATGAACTTGGAGTGATGATGGATTGTTGTTTCCAAAAACTCCCTCATGAGTCTTTTTTGATCCAGTTCATCCTCCTTGAGAAGCAAAGAAAGGCAATGTGTGCATACCTGTGAGAAATTCAGAAGATCCGATGCTGTGAAAAGAAGCTGACCGCATTTTATTGTCTGGTCAGTGATGAGAAGTGAAATCAAAGATGTGAGGTTGTTGCTCTGCTACACACATCAATCCTGTAGCTATTTATTGTTACACATTCTTCCACATTCTACTTTCTCGCCTGCTTAAGGAAGTCATTGGCGCCACAACCATTTGCCCGACCTTTACTGCTTCAAACAGGTCTTTATCTCAAGATCTCTGGCTAAGATGCTCAATGAAATTCTGAGGGATGCAAAATGTACTCTGCTCAAGTGTTAAGAGGAGGTGTAATAACTGCCTCTATAAATATAAGCAATGTGGTTGAATGTACAAAGTTGATGAGTGTTCTAACAGCTATCGCTTTGTATCAAATTCTATTGAATTTGGGTATAGAAAGTGTCTTCTTTTGTAATCATAAGACAAGCAGTCATACAACAAATCTCTATCAACAACCTGCATGACTGATATTTGATTAAAATGTCTTTATGCCATCCTAGCACCCACACATGAGATTCCATCTACACTACTACCTACCAAAGCATCACAGCACTGTGAAAAAGGACATCAGCAGTGTTTTGTACAAGAATTAATGTCTGTTCATCCAGAAAAGTCTACTTTTCATTGGTATCAAAAAATGTGATGGGGGATGAGGTTGTGAACCTCATAAATAGAAACATACATTTTAAAGTATTCAGTCTTTTCTTTCCATATAGTTTTGTTAAGTCTATTGAATTACGGCGACCTTGCACTGCTGCCAGTCATTTCTGGCGGTGCTGCTTCATGTGTAAAAACTTTTAGAACTTGCACACAAATATGGATAACTTAAACAGAGATGAGGAACGGTTTGTGTGTATCCAAATCCATCTTCAACACGTGTATGAACCTTCACACGGACATCCTTCTGGTGTTTTTCACCAACAATAAAATTCAATATTTCTGTTTGCAGTGTAAATGTTGCTAAGTGGCAGTTGTTCTTGGTGCCATGCTGTTTTGTTTCCCTTCCTCGGTTGAAACTGTCGTTCAACCTGATATCCTTGTCACAACAAAATGAGAGAATTCAGTTTTGGTAAAGCAGTCCATTTAAACCCAGTCTGTAGGATTGGAGGAGGTGACTGTAATTTTGATTATCAGGAGATCCAATAAAGGAGCCACCACAACTAAAAGTGGAATACAAATGACTAATAATGAAGGGTATGAAGGGATACTGGCTGACACTAAAGAAATGGTGCTCCATTCACCTCAGAAACACACACACACACACACACACACACACACACACACACACACACACACACGATTGGTGCAAATACAGACAGCCTGAACAGAAGTCCGGAGGGCTTTGTCACCTGATGCAGTCGTCTGGTTTTAGGAATGTTCACCACTTCAGGAAGGCGCAGGGGCGGGGGTGTTATGTATGTAGGAGGAGGGGCTGTCAATCTGGAAATGCAGCACTGACATCACAAAAGCTCTTATTCTTGATATTGACAGATGAACATGTTGTACCAATCACTCCGTTTTGCATAACACAGTTGAAACATAGAACTGATACTTGGAACTGACTGACAGGTTCTGTACTGAATACAAGTTGTGCCCTTTTTGAAAAGATTTTTTTTCATTGGCATTTTACTGCAAGGGTTTGCAGTAAAATTGGGCTATACAGTCAAACCTCGGTTTTCGAACGCTTCTGTTCTCGACCAAATCGGTTTTCGACCAGAAAATCCGAGAATTTTACATCTCTGAACTCAACCAAAATTCGGCTCTCGACCAAACAGAAAGAAGCCAAGCGTACCTGAACGCGACTCACTCGGGAGCCGAGCGAACTGCCCAGGATACTTCCTCCCTAGCACATTCGTGTTCAAAGTTCGATAGGATATCTTTTATTAAAATAAAACACAGTGTCTATTTCTACCCCTTTTTACTTATGGTAAACGGTATACAGTACAGTTAATGGTGTAAAATAATAAAAAAAACCTTAGAAAAAGTTGTTTTTTAGACTTGGAACGGATTCAAATTATTTACATTAATTATAATGGGAAAAATACTTTCGGATTTCGAACAACTCGCTTTTCGAACAGCCTTCTGGAACGGATTATGTTCGAAAACCGAGGGTTGAAGTTCGGAGCTCCTTTACATCACCTAAAATTAATTCACCTGATTCATAGATCGGACAGGTCTGCACCCAAGATAGAAGTACTTAGAGTTATATGAATGGATTTTGTGTATTATGGCATCATATGAGTGCTCCATGGCACTATGTGCTCTCTTACATGATACATTTTGAATTCAGTGCAGATGTAAGACTGTAATGTCCATAAATGTGTGTGTTATTTAATATATAATGTTCAGAGGAAGAAAGTCAAACAGATAGGTAACCTGACAGAAGGAGACAGGCAGGCGCTGGCCGTGTCTTTGTCATCAACGTTCTACATACCAAAGCGCTGACAGTTGCATGCTCAAACGGCTCTGACAAGTGCAAGTGTCGCATTTCGGATGCTTTCTACTGTTTGTGCTCTGGATGGGAAGGTGGAGAAAGCAGCAGATTAAAATGGGTTTCTTGTTGGAGCAGAACTCTTCCTGGTAGTACTGCATGTACATCACAGTGTGGTGTACATGCACATGATTTTTTTTGTATAGGCACACACTAAGCCTGCTGCCAAAAGATAATTTGATGATTGATGTTATTTGTGTCATATTCAGTTTTTGTTTGTTATCATGAAACGTGTCTGTTTGTGTGTGTGTATTTAGCATGTTTGCATGATAAACCACTGTTTTGTGCTGATCTGTAGACTCATAATTATGTGTTTCCATGTAGATCTTAGGTTTGTCTTCGCTGAGCCATGCATACATCCCAGCGTGTCAAAGCCTGCCCTATATGCTTTTTTGTCATCATGTGCATGATTCACAAACACTGTGTTGTCTATGCTTTAAACCTGCGGTTGCAAGTTCTAGGACGCACGAAGCACAATCTGCCAGGTCTGGAGCAGTGTGGAAGTGTGCATCTGAAAAGTAGTGTGTGTCTGGGAGAGAAAGGAGGTCAGGGGTTGTGACTGGGTCATGCTCAGTGGGAGACAAGAAGCTTCAGCAGACATGATAGCGTTTTCTATGGAGGTGAAGAGGAGGGAGAGGTGTTGGTTGGAATAAACAGGATTGGTGACAAGACTTGCTGATGGGAGCAGGAAGTGTGTGACATTTATTTAGGTTGTATGCCGATCATCATGTGTGACTTTTTCATTTGCAGCATCCGTACAGCGAAACAGTGATTGTGAGAAACAGTTAATTGTTAATTGATCCAAAGAGCGATAAAACAAGACCTCTTCCTCTCTCTGACACACACACACACGCACGCACACACACACACGGTGTGGAGAATGAGAGTGAATGTTTATTACAGGATGGATGCTAAGGTGCCCCGGGGGCTATTAAAGCCTTCACTTAAAAGGCACTATCAGAACCTACTGATGTGGGCTACTTTAGGAGGGAGGGGTAGAGGGGCTGTAGAAAGAGAAAGAGGGAAAAGGGAAGAAAGAGAAGTCCTTGGAACAGCGAGCAGACGGAGGGAATAAACAGAGCAAGCACATCTGGATTGCCTCAGCAGAATATTTGTGCAACATCTGGAAAAATGCCCTGGAATTTAAGGGTCCCCTCTTTTCATTTCAGTTATTTTTCCCCCAGTCTTTTCACTTCTTCTTCTACGTCCTGTGTTCTGTATCTTCAAAGTCTCTCACCCTGGTGTGGCAGGCACGTAAATACCCTCGCACTAATGGAAGTTCAGCGCTCACAGTTTTTACAGCAGGCCAAATTGGGCCCATGTGACCACCTCCCCTTTGTGAAGGGCTTGGATAATTAAGTGGAACAGAAGTGACATGGCAACTGGCTCTGGATGCAGACCTAGACCAGGCCTGGACCAAACACCACCCATCATAAAACCAAGGACGACTCACATGCAAGGTTGAAATCAACATGAAGTCATACTCTTCGTGTTATTTTTCACATAACATAAAACACACAGACAGTCATTTGTGGTTCTGCTTGAGAGAGCAGCTTCATATTACGATTAAAACCCAAACAGACTGATTACTTTTTATTACTTAAAGTAATCTGCGGTAGGTAGAGTGTGTTCACAAGTCCTCAAAGAGGGACCAGGCAGCCTTAGCACTGAATCAACACCTTCACCTGATTGGCATCACTCAGCTTTCACAAAGTGGCACTGGGTTCGGCTGCAGGGCCCTTACAGTTCATGAGAGATGCATGGCGAGGCTTGTTACCCAACTGATCAGAAGTGTGGCTCCGTCTCCTCTCATCATTTGCAGAGAGAGTCTGTGTCCATTAGCATTTAAGATTCAGATGAGCTCCGACCGCCTCCTGTCTCACCTGGACGCGGCTTTGTGAAGGTCAGTGGCGCTGACAACTTGATGTCTTACGCAGAGCTAAGGGGAGAACAGTGGAGTGCCGAGGTACATGCTAATATAGCGACTGCACTGATCAAAAGAGATGCATCATGGTCCGCTCCTGATGGGCTCATTGATGCTTGCCTCCTCCTGAGAGATGCAGTGTGCAGAGACAAAAGCGTAGAAGTGATAGAAAGGAGAAAGTGAGAGACAGGGATGAAGATGGGTTGAGGGAGGTGGGAGACAGGAGCCATGAGGGAGATGCATGTGAGAGAGAGGGAAGTACGAACAAAGACCTCCATTGGAAGGTAATTCAAGTAGAAGCAGATACAAATATTAATTTTTATTTTATCTGTGAGAAGACACACATGTAGTTTCAGCCAGTCCATCATGTCTCTGTCTGCAAATCAACTGCACTGATTTTCCCCCTGCTGCTCTGCAGTCGGCCTACATCTTTCTGCATGGCTGAGCTGACAAGTTTGACTCCTTTCTAGGAATCCTGATGTTAACAGTACAGGCCACTATGTGTCTGATGATGGATTTTGTACAGTAAGGTTGGCCTGCTTATCTCTATAAGCTCTGGGTAATCTTGGGTAGTTTTCTTGGGTAGTTGAGAATGTAGAAAAACAATTGGAAGATTATATTCACATGATTTCCAGAAAGATTTAACAAAAAAAAACAAAAAACATTTCCACCATGCCTTCAGGTCCTTATGTATTCAGATATCCCTGAAGAATAAGGTTCTTCTAGCTTGTCTAATTTTTGTCGACCCTGAATAACATGGCTGTTTGGGACCCCTTTCTTTTAACGGTTTGCACCATCCCCCAATTTTACGCAGAATTCATAGTCAGCCTCCTTTGATAAGTAATTTTCATGAGACAAGAATTGTTATCCTGGCAGAGACAGACTTTTGGAGCAGTATCATGCTTCACCGGCTCATCGCTGGTGTCTGCAGGTAGCTGTGCGGTGATGTCATTGATGACATTTCAGTTGCAGGAGGACGCTGTAAACCTGCAGAGAGTCTCTCACCTATTGACCTGGACCTCACCACAGTATCAAAAGAAGACTCATTCTTATTGCTGCATCTATTTTTATGTTCCATGAGGTGAGTGCTGTCACTCCTGGTCTATGCTGTAAAACCTTGAATAAATCTTTAAAGGTTGAGCTAAGAATTTCATATTTACCTTATGAAAGGTCTCTAATAAAGCAATTGTTTGCATTTGAAGGAAGAAGGTGGTCATAATAACTGCATACAGAGAAGGAGGCAGTCACATAGAAACATAAGCGATGCCAGTTCATTTAGAAAATTCCCTTAAAATCCAGGCTAATGACGGTCCCAGTGCTGATGTATTACTCATTTATATTTTTGACAATAAGGCATATTATACATCAGCGAAACTGTCTCTTTGCATCTCAGTCTCTGCTGATGTGAAGAAATGATTGATATTCCAGAATCTGGAATAGTTTATTTCAGAGTTGGTGGGGAGGTGACGGACTAATGGTCTCATGACACATTATCCTTCATTTGTATGTGCAGTTTACGGACTATCCCAGTCAGACTTCATGCTTGTAGCTTTAAATCCAAATGCTCTGACGCCATTTCAGCAAATCTTAAATTCAGTAGCTGCATCTGATTGCATGCAACATTCATTAATTCAGTGTACTTTGTGCACAAAAGTTTGTTACAATTATATTGGAAAACACAGGCATCTCTTCCATCCAGTCGCTACAGTATGTCGCTAGAAATAAGTTGATTCATGTACCGTCCCTCCACTGTCCTTTCCTTTTGCTCAAGATAAAGGACAGCGCATGATAGAGCCATTAGCCTGTCACAATGGAGCTTTCACAAAGTGGAACGTGTTCCCCTCTGTTATGATCATTTTCATGCTATCTCTGGCTCCTGCTTTGTTTCTGGTCTCTGAGGGAACGTCTGTTTTTGTGTTCGCTGAAAAGCCTCTCTGCCAACCAGAATGCAGCATCACATCTCTCTCGCTGTTCTGAGCCTCATCCCCCTCGGAAGGGAAATAATTTATCAAATGAAAACTGCATTTGTTGTGTAAATGACCACACGCTGTAGGATATTTAATCCTGCCTGCAGTCGATTCCAGTCATGTGACTTGACCTAGTTTTGTCTGCCTGTCTTTCGTCTGTTTCTCTCTTTCATTCTCTTTCACACACTCTCCTTCACCCACGGTCTAAGCATCGCTCTGTTCTGCCCCTCTTTCTCTTTCACTGTCGTTGTTTTCTTTCCCTTTTTGTCGGCCCCTATGTTTTCTGCTGTCTGTATTTAGGTTCTATTTCCAAGGACTTGTCTTTTTCCTTTCGATGTGTTCGTATCTGGAATTGTGTGGCCAATATAGCTGACCTTGACTACGGGCTGAATGGTGCGCAGTTTCTGAAATGGAGATATCCATCACATAGAATCAGTGACACTTGCTTCTAGATGACCTGCAGATTTGACAGTAAAATATGAGTTATTACTGAAGCCATGTGTCATCCTTGACCTTCTGAATGTTATGGAGATTTTTTTTTTGGAAAACATTCTGCATAACAGCAATGTCAAATGACAGATGATGCCAGGTCAGATTTTATTGATGTTTTATTATTTTTGTTATCATTTAGCAGTATCTTTGTTTTAATAACCAAACGTCCTCTTTAAGTATGCTCATTTTATGCAATTTGTCCCATGACCATGAAACCCTGCCACTGGACATAAAGTATGTTAGAACAAAAAGAGAAAACGTTAAATCACTACTCTAGGTTGTTCTTGGATCTAGACCCTTCATCCAGATCGACTCCAGAATTTAATAGGCCTCCCCTGTTATATGTCCAATATATCCTACCAAGGTTCATGAAAGTCTGTCAGGTATTTTATGTGTAATCGTGCTGACAGACAGACAGACAGACAGTGTGGAAAGCATTACTTCCTCTGCAGAATAGGTAAATGAGAAGAAAAGCGAAAGAAGAAAGAGGAAATGATATTTGACTTTCTTGATTTTTTTTTAATTAAAAAAAATAATTACAAAAATTAAGTAATTTTTTTAATATGTCACTTTTCTTATATTTTGAAGGAGCACTCTTTGTTAAAAGTGTGTGTTACATTTACTTCGGCAACTTTATTTTTGTGAGTCACAATAGTTTACATCCACCCCTAGTTTACTTGATCAAATGAGCCAGGTAAAGATGTTTTAGCCAACTCTGTTTGTCTCATTCTTATTCATAAAGAGACTAAGAAAGGGGAAAAACGACTTTCAGATCTGAAAAGGTCAAATACATGATAAGAGATTGGAGAATGTAAGTAACTGGATAGATGTCAGTAATAGCAGCTGCTGCCTGCTTGGCAGTCTGTAGCATAATTATTTGGGTGCCTCTTGGAATGCATGGCATGTATCTGTTCCTGAAAAGCAGAAGAGCTTTTTCAGCTTTTAGAATAATACTGTAACTCTGAGCAAGCCTCTGTCTCAGATGTGTCAGTCTGCCCTTGAGCATTGCACGTTTTTTAAACACTGGTTTAAAATTTCATATTTGCATCCACAAGCTATTTTATAAATACAACAAGTAGATTATAGACTATTGGAGGCTATTCCTGAAAATATTAATAATGCTTTCACAATAAAAGAAAATTTATATCAATAGATATCATATATCTGGCTTGCACTAGGAGGTAGTATGACTAAGCCACTATGGCTCAGTGTAAAAGAATCGAACAAGCCACAAAAAGCCACACTCTGTGTTCAAGACAGTGGTGCAGCTCGTGGACGACCGATGCTGGTTGCGGGGGTCGGTGGGGGGGTCCCGGGGGCCTCCCCTGGGAATTTTTTTAGAAAATGGGGTTGTTTTCCTGCATGCTGGTGCATTCTGAGGGCAAAATCTTCTGTTCAGTTTACCTACAAAAATACACTAAAGTCAACAGTTCAAGCTGAACTAACTTTATTTCTGTCCTACTTTATGCAGGAATAAATGTGAGATTCAACAATTGAAAACTTGCATTCACTATGTGAAGATACATACATACAAAATATTACTCAATGTTTACTAGTAAATTATACTGGTTATTCCTGCCGGTCATAGGGATCAAAAGTCTAAGACTACTAACAAGTATTGATAATACCTTCCATTTACCTTCTGATAGGTCTGTCTCCACTCCTCCCCCCTCTCAGCATTCACCATTTCTTTATTAATGAGGACTTTAACACAAACTCTACTATAAAACACTGGATTCTTTTCATTGATCGTCCTCGTCTTGTCTTACACCAATTTGCGGGTTCAGCTTGTAAAAAAACAATATTTTTGTTTTTTTACAAGCTGAACCTGCATTGGACGAGAGGAGGTTATGACCCAGGGCATATTTAATGATCGGGAGAGTTCATGTCACTTCGGCTATTTCCGTCGGCATGTGGAAATAGCGCTAGCGCCACTTGCTAGCAGCAGTAGCGGCGCTGCCGCTGCTCACTAGCAGAAATAGCGTCAGTAGCGGCGCTAGCGAGCGGCAGTAGCGGCGCTAGTGACCGGCAGTAGCGGCGCTAGTGCCGGTCACTAGCGGAAATAGTGAGTGCCGCTAGCAAGCGAAAAAGTTGTAAGTTTTAACCTTTTTTCCGTAAAAATAAGAACGCCACTGTGGCTACACAGTCTAAAAACCTTGTAGCCAGTCTGGAATTTACTTCGCTTATGGCGAAGTGGCGAATGGCTAGCCCAAGCCTAGTATATCACAGAAGTGATATATTAAGATACCTATTTCATCACTGTAGGTGAGCAATGCTCCACGTTGAGAGTGATTTTAGGGCTGCAGTGGGTAGCACTTTCGCTGCATAGCATGGTGGTTCTTGGTTCAAGTCCCGATCCATGCGGAGCTTGTATGTTCTCCCGGTGTCTGCGTAGGTTCTTTCACCGGGTTTTCCAGCTTCCTCCCACCTCCAAAAACATGCCCTTCAGGTGAATTGGCCAGTTTCAAATTGACCGTACGTGTGAGTGTGCACGTGAGCGGTTGTCTATCTATAAGTGGTCCCGCGGTGCACTGGCATCACGCCCAGAGTGTACCCTGCCTCACGTCCCCAGTCAGCTCGAATGGGCTCCAGCACCCCACGACTCGCGACAGTGGAAGAAGCTGGTATAGAAAATGGATGGAAAAGTCCTGTTAAGACCAATAATATGAAGTTTGCTTTGTGACTGTTTTTGCAGAATTGACCCATTTTAGAGTCATTATTTTACTGAAAGTCTTAAAAGCTCAGCAAGGTCCCACCCTTCACCATATTTCTTTCTTTTTTTCATCACATGCAAAACGGAGTAAAGAGTAAGTTGTACTCCTCAGCCAGAACTTTCCTGGACCTTCTCAAGTTTTGGCTTAAGACCTTGGTGTTGACGAGGCCTTTGCTTTTCTAAAACTATTTCATATGGTATTTTAGTGGGAAAATAAATGTTTACCCCTATTTAAGGTCTTAACTGGCCTTCTTGCCATCCTAATAGATTTATCATGCAATGCAATGTAAGAAAACACGGACAGACATTGTCATCTGGTTTCAAAGTTACACAATACAAGTAATGTTTTGCCTCACTGACGCTCCTTTTTGAACATCATGCTCGGACCTCAAGTGTCAGGTTGAGTTGTGGTATATTTAAGTGAAGAGCAGCTCATTCTCAGGGTCTTAAGCCATGTCATTCATGTGGCATTTTCAATGCTGACACTTCAGGGTTGACATGGTGAGAGCTTTTTTTTGTCTGTTCGTCATCACATCCTGAACTCTTCATTTTGAAACTTAGCTTTTCTCTGTAGTGAGGCAAGATCAGAAGTGGAGCTTTACAGTGAACAGGCAGGAACTGAAATTCCTGCATAACAAAACAACTAAAACATTTACCGGTGTATTTAATGCATTGGACTCTTAAGAGTTTTCTTGGCTCAAGACTTCACTTAATCCCTAATTTTAAAATTTTCCTATAAGTGGCCTTTTCATATTTTACTAATCAATACATTTTTTTAATTGTTTCATTTGGTTTTCATTGTCGTTATTATTTTGGGTGCACACCCACACAGCTGCAGCTCCAGATGTTTCATTCATTCGTGTTTTGAAATACCTCTTTTTTCATATGACAGCCTGAAACACACTGCTTCCTGTGTTATCCACAATGTGTGTTTCCCTGAATTATTCTTAATTCAGAAATTCACTTTTTAACTGTATGGTATTGTTTGAAATCAGTGCTGGACATAGTTCAGATGAAGATGAGAATGGGATCATTGTGTTACCTAATCTATGGGAAATTGGAAATGTAATTTATTCTACATTTTGGAATTACATTTCTTAAATAAGTAAAGATGTAGACTTTGCATATCTTCAAGTAAGAAACACCTTAAACCACAAACAGCCTTGTGGAGACAGAATTTTTGAGTCTAATCAAATAGGTCATTTGTGCATTTGCATCCCAGTTTGAGTCATACACTTGGGACAGAAGGCCTCACATCAACAAAGACAGAATGAGAACATGAAAATTTGAACCTTAAGTTCAGCGAGTGGCGATCTTGATTGGTGAATTTAGGTCAGAGTTATAGAACAAATTGTTCCGAAGGGGATGTGGGCGGCTGCACGAGTTCTTTCTTCTGTTTTGTCCTTGGATGTTTGTACATGTTGACATCCTCAGTAAGTGGATTGAAGTTGTACAAGGCTGAGGCAGAAAGAGGAGGTTAATGCGGTGATATGGGCTCCTGTACAGATGGCTGTGTAGGCGTGTAGACTCAGTTTATTAGGCCAACAGATAATGTGCTCTGGGACCCTCTGCCAGGACCCATGCAGGCACTGATGGAGCACCATTTGCTGCTTTGGACCACCGCTTTCTGTCTGCTTTACACGGACTTCTGACTTCTGTTAATTCATTAGATTTCCCCCCACAGAATATTCATCTTCATACTGCAAAGGCAAACTTTATTTTAACAAGAGTTGAAGGCGAATCTCTTTGATTATCTTCATTAGGTTTGAGCTCTTACTGAAGAGAATGATGCCTTGTGTCAAATTGCATTCATTAATGAAGTTTAAAAATAGCTGCCTTGATACTGGATTGGAGCAACGCAATCCTACAATTTATTTTATAAACACCCACCCGTGATCCATTAGAGAAATGTCATAAAATATTTTTATCTTTGGTGTCTGGTGGTGATATTTCACAGCTAAAATAGCGCCTGTACTCTCTCTGCCAAAGGCTGTCGGTGTGGCCAGATTGACCGTCATGTGGATGGCTACTGTAAAGATCAGCGGAGGGATAGTGGAGTTTTAAATGCTTCCCTGTGTCCTTTCTGCAGTAAAAGGAACCTCTTAAAACCATGCAACTTTTTCTGTGTCCAATCACACAAATTTGATTAGAGTCTGCAGTGAGGCCCTTGTTCCCCTATTTGCCTTGGAGAAAAGTTCTGACGTACACGAGTGGTCTCTGAACCAGCCCCTTCTTTTCTTCCCCTTTAACCTCATTTACCACACTCCTTTGGTTTCCCTGGTTATAAATTATCAGGAGCCTCTGCTTTAGTGTCATCTAAGCTTAACCCCAACACTGTGTAATGTTTTATACAAAGCTACAAGAGGAAGCGCTCTGTGGGAATGATGAAGCCAAGATATTGGTAGAAAAGGGGCCACAGCCAGAATATACTGTATCTGCCTTGCCTTCAGGTTAATCCTACAATATTTTTAAATACCTCTACAGCTGTTAGAGGGGTGGGTTGGAGGGGTGGGGGTATTAAACCACTATTAAAAATGTCCGCACCAGGCAGTCCAGTAACTTGCGGAGGTGGTGGTTTTAGTCATTCACACTATGAACTACAATGTGGGTGGAGCATTTTTAGGTGCCAGACTTCGCCACAACCATATTGTCAGTATTCTCCAGATGTGTTGTCTTCATGAAGTTAAAGAATTATGTCTGCCTTTTTGACAGCAGTCAAAACCCATATGTCGACAAGGACAATGAAGCAGCAACAGAGTTTTACAAAAGATGCTTTACGTATATGTTTTTACTTGAGAAGCACACAAGTCAAGGTTTCTTAGTTGTACAAAGCTTGAGAGACAATGAACTGAGGGGATTCTGGTGTGGTGTGTTACAGTATTTCAGTGCAGTGCTATCTCTGTTCAGTCTATAAATCAGGACAGTTTACAACTTTACTGTAATTAAAGTTAATTTTGTCCTATCATTTTAATCTAAGATTTACTATTATGTTTCCTTTGAGGTGCAATGGTTTTGAGCATTACCTAAAGTAATGCCAGTGGACTGTGAAGAGACATGTGCTTGTTCACCATTTTTCAAATGCCATTGTTGTCAACGTTACCTTTTCCACAGATATCTCAATTTTAAATGCCACAATAGTGCAACTGGCAGTTTTACTATGCTCATACTGTGTAAAGGTACAGACTCAATTTCAGACAACTCATTTTTTAAAGCTGGTACAGAAAGGTGCTCTTGTTCATTTCAAACATGCCTCATTTTAAGACTCCCCAAACACAGTGGTTTAATAAGTCATTCAATAAAACTGTCCAATTAAGTGTTTATTGCCAGTCCAGACCTCAACAGTGGTCGGCTTTGTGTCTCAAGTCTCCAGAAACAAATGCGAGTTGCAGCTTTCAGTCAACATTATTTCCAGTTAAATGATGACTTGTACCGCCAACCTCCTTGTCATTTTATAAAATTAATTTTTGGTGTCTCAGGATGTTCTGGCTTAACCTGAGAATTATGTCTTCAACCAAAATCTTGGCCATCTGTTTCTGGACCTGTCTTACACTCATTAGAGCCCAAAGCAGCCCTCTCGAAAGATGCTACCTTACTTCATTTAAAGTCAATGCACTGTAGTGAAGAGTATTTACCATTTAACATATTAATATGTTTGTCAGTTGCATCTTACCCCAAGTTCCAACCTGTAGATTTGACAAAATGAACCAATAACGATATGCAACTTACCTCAGAGGCCTGTAAGTCATTTCAAAGCTAAAGCACTTGTTTATCTGATTGCTCACATTGTGATTTAGTTCTCCTTCTCTCATTGACCTGCCCTGTCTCTGGCATGGCCTTAAGCCCTCAAAATGTCAGTAATGTTATAGCTTAGAATGGAATTGAAAGCCAAGCTAAAAACCGTGTAATTAATCTGGAAAGAGAAGCACGTTGTAACAACAACACCAAAAGGATGTGTATAAAATATGTCAAAGCTGTTTTTCTTTTTATAATGGCATTTTGCCTCCAGTGTTTTCTTGTGGTTTGCTTTGTAGTCCTCAATCTGCTCAGGCTAGAGATAAATCAAGATGGAAAGAGAGGAGCAGGTTGGATGCTTGCCATGCAGATGATCGGGATCAGAGTGTGATGCAGTGCTTGCAGTGAAATGTTTGGTAAGCTCATGGGTCCCAGAGTGTGTTTTACGTCCTCACATAGACCTAGCTGAAATGAAGAAATGGTTGTTTTGGCATTTAAGCTTTGCCAGGGTGGTAATGGTGGATGTAATGAGATGATTCTCGATAGGATTAGCTCGATATGGAGAAAAGCAATCATTATAACATGATACTTGATGGCTTTGATTTGTAAAGGAATAGGGTGAAGCCCATACAAAGTGTTACAAAGGATTACAAAAATGAATTGATGTATTGATGATGACGATGGAAACTAAGCCTCATTATTATATTGTCGAGTAATGACAGAATGACTTATGCAATCAGTCATTTATTGTTGAAGAATATCAAAGTCAAGTCAAAGTCAGCTTTGTGGTCAAGTGTACCATATATACATGACATACAACACAGATGAAATTGCAGTCCTCTCTGACCCACGGTAAACAGCCAGTACAACACAGTCAGAACAACAGGAAGTACAACAGGCAATACAACAGGTAGTGCAGTATATTTGAGGTCTTACCAAAATTTTCCTCAATTTCTTGTTCAACTAGAAAATAAGGACTGTAAATAACTTGGGATTGAATAAATTAATACATGCAGAGTGTTTAGGCTAAATTCTGTATGAGAATTAGCCTTGTGTATTGTTAAGATTTAATCAATTCTGATACAATGCCAAAGCATTGATAATCATATCAACAGTTTATATCATGAAGTCCAACGGTGAAGGTGACATGAAACAGTGTTATTGGTGATTGGTTGGTAGCTAGGGTGGGGCTCTGGTTTTCTCCCTACAGTAAAAAATGTGATCAGTAGTACAACATGAATAACCAGGTTTTGTGGACAGGTCACATAAATCATAAATAAACATTTTGTCACATGTGCTTACATTTGTTTTGGCTCAGAAGAATGCTGTGGCTTCCATGTTTAAAAGGCAGAATTAATCAAATTAATGGAGGCATTTACTTCTTTCAACACCATCACAAAACAGTACTCTTGAGAAAATTGACAGACAGTGGCACATGTCATGCCAGACACATTCATTCATTCATTTTCTAAACCCACTTTTTCCGCTATCGCCAGTCGCAGGGTACTGAAGCCTATCCCAGCCAACAGGGGACGTGAGGCAGGGGATACTCCTTGTGTGATGTCAGTGTGCCATAGAGCCACATATATACACAGACAAACATGCATGCACACACTCGCACCTAAGGGCAATTTGGGACTGTCCACTTAACCTGAAGCACATGGTTTTGGGTTTGGGAGGAAGCCGGAGAACACGGAGAGAACACACACCACACACAGGGAGAACATGCAAACTCTGAATGTGGAACCACCTCGCTATGTGGCGACAGCGCTACCCACTGCGCCACAGTGCCGCCCGTGCCAGACACAAAACAATCTTTATAGTTATTATGGTAAATGGATGTGGCTGTAGCTCATTGTTTACACATGAAACATTTAAAAGCTTGTCTGTGGAGAAACCAAAACCTTTATTTTGACATGCACTGCAAGACATGCTCTCCGTACACAAGGATTCCCAGCAGGTAACAGCTTATACCAGGGTATCTACTTGGTCGACTTGATAGCATTTACCCTCTTGAGTTATTTAGCAGATGGGTACAGACTGCATGATCAGGTCAAGATTTTGTTTTTGCAAATCACATGCACATGAAAAAGTGCACTAAGGTCATAACACTCCAGCTTTGATTTTACGTGGTCAGGAGCTTGACTACTAAATAATATTTGCTTCCATTAGTAATACAGAAATAAAAGAAAACGGTTACAAGTTACATTTTTAATCAATCTTCCGAATGTGAATCATGTGAATTTACCATTTTGGGATCAGTAAAGTATAAATCTGTCCATCCGCTTGTCCTTCTAACTGTCTGTCTGTCTGTCTAATCTAGTTATGCGGTAAAGATCAGTTTATGTTAATTTTAAGTCTCACGTCTTGAGGAAACAGAAAATCCAATAACTAATATCTCATGCACCCAGGGCAAACACTGGATTAACAAAGTCAATTCTAAGACCGTTGTGTAGGACAGACAGGATTGTGTAATTCTTGGTCTCTCACACAGGTCTTCTTTTATTTTTCTCACATAGACCTTCTATGTTGTAGAATGCAGTCAACAGCATTCGAAGTGGTAGTGATTGATGGCTCCTCTGTTGGTCTGTTGTCCTGCATACCCTATCTGGACCCTATCCTCTGGAATTCCATGTGGGAAAGGTTTTTTATTGCACCTGGGAGATGCATTAAAGGCCCAATGAACTTTGACCTTGGTCTTGATCACCCTAGCAACATGGTACATCAACAATAGCTCTCTACAAAGAGAGCTCAGCTTGCACTACCTCAAATTCTCATAAATACTTGCATGTATTTCATTCAAAAGACTTCAGTTTGTGGGATCTTGTAAATACTGGATGCACTTTCTCTGATGTATCCCAGATACATCAGAGAAAGTGTCCTTAAAGGAAAATCTGATGGTTGCACTGTCCTCAGGGAGCTTTGTTGTTATGGTACATTTTTACACCTTTGTTTCATTAGAACCTTGTCATTAAGCTTTTCTTTTATTAGCCTTATAGCAATAAAAATACTTCTTTCATTAGTGGACCTTCTCAAAGGCTTGCGTTCATTAGCGTGAGGCTGTAAAGGCTGGATGTGATTTCATTAGTGGCCTATCTTTAATGAGGAAACACCCAGTGTGTTTACTTCACTCCAAAGATCCCCAGATAATGTTCATTGGCTGCCAGTTAGGGGAATGCTTGAGCTTGTGTCATGAAGATTTGATCATTCATTCATTTACTCATTCTTAAATTCCGCTTTTTCCGCCGTTGCGGGTCACGGGGTGCTGTAGCCTATCCCAGCCTACTGGGGGTTGTAGGGCAGAGCCACATGGAGACACACAGACAAACATGCACGCACATACTCAAACCTACGGATAATTTGTGAAGATCATACAGTTATTAAAGTCAATGAGTTACTTGCTGAAGTGAAAAGAAACATCAAACAGTTCTGTTTTAGGAGTTTTGCTAAAGCATACAGGCCCAGACCTATTGATGCTATGGTAGTGGATTTTACCTTGATAGCAAATCCTCAGACTGCACACACACATGCGAGCTTTGATCATTTACTTCAAGGCCTGAAAATTAAAGCCTTTCACCGACATCAGTGTATGATGCCAGCAGGAAAAAAAGACATGTACAAACCCTGATACGAGTCATCTTTTTTTATATACGTGACTCAGAATTCCATGTATTTACATTGAAAGCAGATTTTTTTTTTCTTTCAGGTGAAGTACATGTTGAGGGTCAAACTAATTTGTTCCTTTTTCTTGTTCTGTCTTAAGCTTTAGGTGAAATACCAAGTGTTTGAACATCACACTTTAGCATTACTCTGTCCCCGTGGGAACATAGTCTGGTGGACGGCTGGTAGGGTTGGCCTTTCTTGTTGGAGGGGCTGCTGTCTGCTTAGTTTACTGCTGATTTTGGACAAGTCCGGTTTGACTGGGAGCCAAGGTTTATGTGTTAATGCTTTAATGTTCAATGGCATTGCTTTGAGCTCTATGCCATATGTCATTATTTGTCCTTTGACCTTTCATACAGCTAGGAATGTACTTTCTCCTCATCCTTGAATTCTCAGAAAAATCATTCTGCATTGGATATATCCAAGCAGGGCTAGTAAATGTAGAAAACTATGAGGAAAACAAATCTTTTGTGATCATTGATTTGAGAGTTCGCAAAATCGACTTTGATGATCTTTTTTCTTTTTTTCTTTTTACTGTAATTTGTATTATCTGTAATCAATTTGTCATGTTTCTACTTCCCTTGTATAATTTCAAATGTGCACAATGTACGTTTCAGAATCTGGGGTATTATTTGTATGGCCCAATATCGAACAACTTCATCAGGGTCATTGAGCTACTCTGTAGGTGTAATGGAAAACAAATATCTTTAGATTTTAGGGAGTCATGCTCTCAGTTGATGGCTCACATGCATGTACGATGAAAAGCAAGCTTGAATTTTTGTGGCCAACTAATCTAATAAATATTTAACCTTAAAATTTTTCTTAGAAGTTACACACAGCCCTCATGTTGATGCATAAATAGATCATGTGACTACAGGGAACATTCTTCCCCCCAGCATGTCTTAGCTCCAAATGATACCCATGCAACTGTTTTTTGTGTCACTGCTCTTTTTCTCAGTTCAGATCCAGAGTCTGATAGCAAGCAACAAAAGTGTAATTGTGCTCTGAAAACAAGATGAACTAAACTTAAGATGAACATCTACATTTAATGCAACTGCAAAGATTTCTCTATCAGTTTTCTGTAACTCAGAATTTGTTTGAATGATCTTCGTTTTCTTACATTTCACATGCAAACACACATCCACATAACTGCACTTATGTGGAATATACACGCTTCCACAGCCTTAATAAAGTATCAGTGTCCCATACAGGTTATCAAGGGGAACTAATTCAATATCTCTTTGCTTGTTCTAAATGTCATCCTGTGAGCTCATCCGGACTGACATGGTTTTCATTGTGGCAATAAAGAGGCTTTATTTGCCTCAGAATGCAATAAGGGGGGAGGGTGTTTCCTGTAAATGTGAAGGTCATCTTGAGGAATGGATAAAATTTGGATTTGCATTGACCTGTCGATGACAGTGAAATCTGCTTGAGCCAGCCAGTTAGTAAAGACAAACAAATCCTCCTTTGAATTTTTATTTTTAATTTTTATTACTGTTAGGTTTGTGATGCATTGTTTGATTTTGCGTATGTTTTAAAGTTATCATTTTACACTGTGTAAATCGTACTCCAACTGTTTCTTACAATCTTTTTCGATTCCACCCAATTCTAAATATTCAAGTCCTATAACCTCCAAAATATCTTTATCTATCTACCTTCTAGTTAGTGTAGGTTTTTCCTTTTCTCTTAATGTTTGCTGCATATTGTCTAGTCTGGTCAGCGGAGGGGGGGCAGCTTACAGGGTTACGTCATTGTGCTAGATAATGACTTTCCTATTGAGAATGACCATTTTAACCCCAGAGGCAGACAGTAAGACATCCTGCCCCTCAGGGCACCCCAGTCTAATCTGGCAATTTTGCCCACTCAGAGCTGCTATCCACAGGCTGTTTTTTGCCCTTTTCCTCTTCATCTTCACCCATAATTCAGCAGGCTCTGTTCACTTTGTGGAGTCTTTGCCCTGGATGCACTCATAGATCCCACTTGAACAGTGGGCTGGTGTGATGTTACCACTATGGAGGTTAGGAAAAGGGCAAAGTGGCCACAGAAGTGTGCAAATGTGAATAGTTAGCTTTCTCCAGCAGTGGCGCTACCCTAGCTGGGGTGTACATTATATCAACACAAGTCTAAACCTTTTCTATGCTTCAAAATGTTTAGTCTTCATTTTGTTTCTGTTTTTCATCTCTAATTTATCTTCATACTTGTCTTTTCAGGCTTTTTGAAGCCACAGTGCTCATTGGCTCCTCCGATGCAGCGAGGTCGCCCAGGTGAGGCATGTTCTTGTTTCACCGGAATGTGTCCCCTCCATCAGCGTCGCCTATCCTCAGGTAACAAGGAGTTTATAAAGAGACCTGTAGCTTCTTTTCCATTTTTTGGTTCTCTGCTGAAATGTAAAGAATGCACTTGTCGTTAGTAAACTGCCAGGTAAGGAATGTATGTTGTGCGAGTGGTGTTCAAAAAAATCATCAACTGCAAATCAGTGACAGGGAAGTCGAAGGAGACTGGTGTGTACCTCATGACTTATCTATAAATAATACCTTATTATCCAAAATATTGTCTTACCTCAGTGAACTTGATCAGTACTCAACATAGCAAAAATTATTTCTAGTTTGGTTCATTCTTTTGTGTGTACATTCGAATAGGATAGAAGACACAACATACATACAAATGTTATTATAGCTTTTGTTTATTTGATTGACTTGAGCTAACTATAAAGTGTTTTCATTATTTTTGTTATCTAAAATTAACAATATTTTCTTTAATAACAAATAGTTTTTAAAGGCATAGAAAGGCTTTTGTTTATTTATTTGAGTTTCTGTGGTCATTCATTTTAACTGTATTTCATATGTTGGAAAGCATTGCGTGTTTCTGCTACACACACACACACACACACACACACACACACACACACACACACACACAATCATAATCATAATCATAACACTGCTTCTGGTCAGAGGTGTGACCAGGAGCCTTTTTGCAGGCTTATTTTTCTGGTCATTCATTTTGCATATGTATCCAGTGTTGAACTAGTTAACAGCACAGTCAGACATTAGATCCAGGTAGTGATGAGTATGAACACATCGCATGTAACTTATTTATTATTTTAATAAATTTACTAATATGCTTTTAGCTGTAAAACTGCTCTTTACTGTGGTATCTCACTCAGTTTTCACCCACTGACTGGTCAGAATAAAACAGAACAGGTATATCATTCTTCTGTGTCTTTTCAAAGTTGCTCTGCTTTAAGATTTATTGGTTGAAAGCTGGCTCTAAATCTGTACTCTAACATGTGGTATAAGAAGATGAATTCATCACTTCATCTCTAAGGCCTCACTCTGCGGAGTCAGAGCTGTAACCAGCTGAGCTGCCTGTCATGTGAGGAGAGCATGACTCGTTTTGTAAGACATAGTCACTTAAAAATAAAGACAACTCAGCATTTTGATTTTAAAACAAGGTCCTTTTGAATTTTATGACATCTGTTATTTTAATGTTCACGGTCATATTTAACAAATGTTTTACATATAAATCCACCATATTTGCAAATTAATTTTTTTGGCCAATTAATATACCTGTACAATAATTTAAAGCTGAAATAGTTTCCTTTTAATATAAGTTTTACTTTGTTTCATCATCACTTAGTTTAATTTTGCGCTGCCTATTTCATGTTAAATCTCAATAGTTTGCTTGAATTAAGATATGCTGTATTTCTCTTTAATCAAAATAGATAAAATAAACCCAGCTATCACGTTATTATCTTTGGAAGATTTTTTTAAATTCACTGGAGGCGGAGGGATAGCCCCCTCCCCTGTTTTTCATAGTCAAATACTTTTTCATAGACAAGTTTCAGCATGATCTGTAAGTTTTTTTCCACCAAACTCACCCCTAACTTTGTGTATTTTACAGAACTATCATGATTGATGGCAGCATTTTTTTCTGTCAAGGCACAGCCTGCATTAAGGGTGGATTTATTTCCTAAACAATTAAGAGCATTTGAATTATTGGTGCCGTCTTCCTTTGGTTTGCTAAAGTTTCACTTTCTTTGTGTTGTAGATATTTTCTGGTTCACTGCGGTCCGAGTCACATAGATTATTTTTTGGACCTCAAATTCAGCGGTAAATGGAGAAGAGTAGAGATGACAGGGTTGAATTTTACACCTTGTACTGAAATATCACTTTTTTTTTAAAAGATGTTAAACAAGTTCATGTCAAATTCTCCCTGGGCAGCTAAGAGCAGAGTTAACTTCTGCAAAAAAGTGCAGTAACTGTCACGGCAAAGGCTGGACAGCAGTTCTGGAATCTGAAGTTTATGGTCTCTGTAATAATTATGGGTCTAATTATGGAATGTGTTACTAAAAATCTACCAGTGTCCTCAGATCTTGTGACTGTCCTCCAATCTTGGTGTTCCAGCTGCCGTACTATGACCACAATGACAAGCCGCTGTGGGAGGTGTGAGTCTCATAGTGGGGACTGAGCAGGAGGTTTCTGGGAAGGTTAGCAAACCTCGCCCGGGGAATCGTATTCAAAACTGATCCGCTGAACTCCAGGCCGCACACTGATGTGGCCGGTCTTGGGTTTCAGCGGTTCTACATTGTTTGGGCTTTTCAAAAACAAACTCTTACTGGAAAGGGACTGTGAGAACCCTAATGTTCAGGACTTCGTTTTTCTGTTGGATCATTTTGAGAAAAGGCAATAAGTTAGTGTTTCTTTTATGAGAACAAAGTTTTGATGGGAAAAACGTTTTCTTGTATGAATTGTGGTGTATGAGGTGAGCTAGAGGAAAGGCATAAAAGAGACGACATTGAAAACAGGGCTTTTTATAAAAGTCCTTACAATGCAGGCCTTGTGCTGTGATTTGGTCTGTCCTTACCAAGCTGCGCAGAGGAATGGAAAAGATTATCCACAGGAATGTCTGGGGTGCCCTCAAACGAAGCGGGCTGTATTGCTGGCCAATGAGAGTGAGGCCTGCAGAGCGGCGGGCTAATTTTTTCCTGATGAACTCAGTCGCCTGTTCCACAATGCAGTCTGATTGCCAGGGCTGAACCCACATATGTTCTGTGTTTGGAGGATCCAAATGACAGGACCAATTCGGCCTGTAGAGAAAATGGGGCAGCAGCATTGGGCTAACTCCCCTCTTATTATATTTCGTAAGACTGGATGTGGTTTGAGTGACGATGCCCTTAAAATGCACTACATAATGGAAGTCCCATCCTTTATTTCTCCTCACCTGCTGGAATTACTTCAGCTAGCACTCTGTTAGCATTTTGATTCATTACTCTTCATCGTTTTGTTCAAGTATTAATTTCTTCTTAGCCAAACCACCTAAGTGTTCACGACACTCCCACTTCACAACAAAAAAATATTCCATTGCCCCACATATCATGCCAATTAATTTGGAACACATTTACTATTCATTGCTTTGACAGAGGCCATTTCACTCCCATCACTTAGACCTACACCAGACTTAACTACAAGGAAATACAACTGATACAAACATGGAATGTGTGTGCACACACATTGATTTTTTCTGCGGTTCTTTTTAGCATCAGTGTAGCAGTAAAAAGCCATGTGGTGGGCTTCTGGAGCGAGGCAGCATGTGTTTGTAGACCTTGTGGTCACACAGCAGGGTCTGAGACTCGGGGTTGGAATTGGGGGGTGTGAAGAAAGCTAAAAGGAAGAGTTGGAGGAGTTAAAGTGGCTCCCGACCCCTCATATTTCCCATTGAAGGGTCCTCCAAAGGTTAGAAGGGTCAAAGAGAATGAGCTTGTTAGCCTCTCTATGCTTCGTGCTCCCCAAGCTCTAATTGGCTGGCTGGAGTTATACTCTCCTTGGCTGCTTCTTGCGGTTTCCAACCAACCGGACTCATCCTCAGCAGCAAACCATCTAATCTGTGCTCGTCCTGTGCTGGGTGTTTGTTATAGAAGACTGTCTTTTGTCATATTGAGGATAAGAACTGCCAAGCTGTTCAGTTAATTGGCAGTTTTCATTTATATTGAACTTGCCAGATACTGTGAGACATATGGCCTGTTTCTCAAAATATACAAACTTTTATGTTCCTTGTAAATATTATTGCCTTCCCTCTGCAGAATAATTAGCACATTTTTTGTAAACATGAATTGGATAAGGAAGCACAAATACAAATCAAATAAATTAGAGATGATAAATACCTTTTTCTATTTATAGTTTACTTTTTTACAGTTTGTGCCAGAACTAGTTTTTAGTAGTAAATCAACGTCTGCTGTATTTATTCATGATAAAAACTGGTGTTTACTGTGTTCCAAATGGTTTCGTTTGGTGCTCACAAGCTAGTAGCTAAGTTGACTTTCTCATATTTAGTGATTACATACAAGTGTATGGTATAGAAATATGGTATCTTTTGAAATTAAAAACAAGGTTGGTGAGAACATAGACATTCAACCACAACAGTATTGTTGTGCGATGTAAAATGAAACAAATAATTAAAAATGCTAAAATGCTTTTTAAACTGTTTTCTGTGATTAAAATGGATCACAGTTTCTTTACTGCAAGTGACAAAGACCATCTGAAACTTCGCCATTGTGATTCATTGTACTGTAATTATAAAATATTACGACAAGCTTCAATCTACAGATTTTAATTCAAGCATATGAAGACTTTGAGGACATTTTCCGAAATAAGAACCGGGAGAGATGGCGTGGGAGTGAATATATTGGTAGAAGGAGTTTTGAACTGCCAGGCAGGAGGCTTAGAGAAAGACCAAAGAGGAGGTTTATGGATGTAGTAAAAGAGGACATGAAGGTAGTTGGTGTGAGAGAAGAGGATACAGAAGACATGGTCGGATGGAGGCAACCGATTCGCTGTGGTGACCTCTGAAGGGAAAAGCTGAAAAAAAAAAAAAAGAAGACGTCAATATTAGTGAGTGACGTCATTAATTAAGAACAAATCTGTTTCTCTAGTCTGGATTCACTGAATATCTGTCCACTATTTTCACTTTGGGGACTATTTGAGGATGTATTAGTCCCTGGTGGTCAGCTCTTATAGCTGAACCACACTGGGATGTATCTGCAGACACTGGTCCTGGCACAGAGTGACAGCTGCCATCTACTATGGCTCACTGGAAATCGGAGTGTCTGTCTTTTGTTGTCTGCAATCCCTGAGCAGCACGGTTGGAGTGAAATGCTATCTTATTGTTACAGTTAGGACTCAGAGGCGAGCAGACATCCAGTCACATGGGACCAACAGGAAGCGGTCACATCCCCAATGTCATTGTCATCCCCACAGTGTAATTTTGGTCAGGAGGGTAGAGGTTTGAAAGTTGAAACTCAGTTCTTAACTGAATTTAAACCCTCAAAGGCTACTGCTATGGGTGTAAACTGAATTGTAAAGGAAACAATAGGAAGTGGAGCATAATTTTATGCTTAATGGGTTTTTGAGTTGAATGCTAAACAACCCATTGTATCCTTTAAAAATCATTGCTTTGTACTGTTCTTTTCTTTCGTGTCCAAAATGATTCTTTTTATTTTAAATTCATCTTCTGTTACATCTTCTGTTATATTTAGGTTTTCAATACTATATTGCAGTGCATGGTTAATCTCCATATGCCACAGATTCCAGCTCTCATCTGAGTCGGTCCTGACCCGTCGAGTGAGTTTCCAGTACAGCCTGCGTGGGTTTGCAACTCAAAAGGGAGGAAAAAAATGCATTTTTAACATCAATTAAACATGAATAAGCATGTTCTCATTCTTCAGGCCCCATGTTGCCTAACACCGAACATTATGTTAATCGCGTCATCTCATGGAGGGTATGCTGCTGAAATATATGGGTGGATGAAGGAATGAAATGAAAGACAATTAATATTTACCTCTTAACCAGATATCTTCTTCTGTATTGCATGTCCATATAGACAGGGAGCTTGATTAAATGTTGATGGGGCACTGGTCTCACTGTGTGGGTTAATGTGTTTTTTGTGCTGAGTAATCAAAACGCAGGAATACATTATTGAGTAACTATTTTCTAGATATAGAAAATAGTTACCCCATAAAAGGGAGTTGCGATGTATGAACATGGTGAAAAGCAAAAGTTCACAGAGAAATGCAATTTTTGAAAAGGCCGTTAATCAGGTGGCCTCTTTGTTTTTCCTGTGTCTTCCAAATTGATTGAGAATCTGAAAGGTTTTGTGTTAAACATCTGGATCAGCCAACAGCAACAGGGCCACATATTTGGACAAGTCAAAACTGAGGGAGATTCCATTTTTGTGGTTTATTTATCAAATCTTGTTTTCTCTCTGAACCATGCATATTCCGGTTCTTATGATTTATAACACCGAAGAACAAAACAAGACATTTAGTATCAAGTGATGTCACATTACGAGGTTGAACATTAGGTCAGAGTGTTTGATTATTTGGAGTGAAGCCTTGTTTTCCTTGTTAGTACAGATGCCAATGAGATGCTGTAGCAGTATTTGTTAATGTGACATGGATAAATCCATGTGTGATCACAGGCCTGTGTGTTAAGCAGTTTGTGGAGGAGCTCAGCTGTACTTTCAGATTGGATTGGGAGCTGTATATTGTCAGCATCAGTCCTGGCTTTCCCCTTCTCACTGTGGTCAGTTGCCTCAGTCCTATCCATCGGAATATTGAGGGTGATGTGACCACTCATCATTGACTCTATGCTTCTGCCTCCCTGAATGAGCAGAAGTGAGCAAAGTGAACAGACAGTGAGGGAAGGAATGGTGAGTACTTGGCAATGGAGGAGGGTGGCTGTCTTCAGTTTGATGCTAAAACAATTTGACACACAGCCTAGTGATGGGGAGGATGGGGGCTGGGGTGGATTAGCGCACCCGAGCACTTGTTGCAAATCAGTCAAAAATATCTGCAGGACTTTCTAATGTATGATTTCTCAGGCCCAACCAAGTTCACTAATGCAGCCAGGATATGTTGGGATGTGAGAGAAATTTCTTCGGGGGTCCAGAGGAAAAGAGTAGCGCCATTTTAATACATCAGCTAATGGAAATGTCTTGTCAGGATATACTCTAGGAACCTGTCAGCTTTGGAGGAGCAGACTGTGGTCAGTATTGGAATTTTAAGGCCGCTGTTTTATCAGACAAACGGGACAATATTCAAATGTAAGAAACTGAAGTCACAGTGAGGACCCTAATGATGATAATAATACATCCAAGCAATCACCAGAGTCACTGCTGAGATCACACAGCTACAGTAACACAGCTAAGTCAAAAGCAATGAATTGAAGAAGTTATTTGAGAGCAGTTATATTGCTCATAATTACGTTTTCACAAACTGTGTACAAACAAACTACAAGTCCAACGTTAAGATTATTAACAGAAGTGATGTCAAAACTTGTTCAGTGTAAGACAGTGAATTCATCATTCCACTCATACCCACTGTCCGTGGGCTGAGGCAGATGCAGGCAGGGCACAGACAGGGGAAGTACTACTGAGGGTTGACCTTTAGTGTCTGGCTGTACAGTCAATGGGACTGTGTGACAGAGTTGAGCCTTTTTTGAAAGAACATTCTAAACACCACAGGGACATCGTGTCCACAAGTCCATTACATTCACTGTGATTGATCAAAGTGACTAATTTGATTGTGTAGCAACGGTGCTGTGGGTTTGAAATGAGGATGGGAAAAGAGAGTAAAATGTTGAGAGGAGGCAGCAAAGAGGTAGCAGAGCAGGGTAGGAGGGGTAATTCAAGTCAGAAACGCTGTCAATATTGATGTGTCTCAAGTGTCAACAAATGTTTTTTGCTATGTGATTCATTTAGCAAGATATTAATGAATTATGCCAATAATATTTCCTGGTTCATGAACCTTTAAACATCCTGAAGCAACAGCGTTGGGACAAAAAAAATTTAAGAAGTCAAGCGGGACATTAAGAACAAAATATGATGTGGAGTAATGCAAATTCATTTTGGTAACTTATAACATTTCTAAATATTGTCTGAATGTGTCTTGAAATATATATATATATATATATATATATATATATATATATATATATATATATATATAGTAGCACCAGCAAAGACTTTAGGAGCACCTACCCAAAAGCAAGGCAGTGACAGAGCGATAGAGACCGCTCCGTCCATCTCCTTATATTTGGGTGCTCCCAAATATATTTAATAGTCGCACTGATAAAAATTTGGGCGCATATGCGACCAAAATGGTCGCAATTTTGAGCCCTGTTATATATATACACACACACAAACAATATGTATGAAGTGTGTGTCTATCATATAAGCTTCTCCTATATAATTACTTCCTAAGAGAGCAAAAGAGAGCAACGTAAGGGTCTCTTAGGAAGGAGTTAGTCATTTACATGACAGATTTGCGCTAAATATTATGAAACTATCTAGGGGATGTGGAACATTGAGTCCCTTACTGTTAATGCTTACCAAGTGAAGAATCCTGTCCTGTGGAGACAGCAGCATCAAGCTCGTAATGCCAGGTCTAATGCATTTGTTTAATGCAGGAACATTCTGTATGCTAATGTTTCAGTGAGGGAAGGTTGTTTCAGACATACATATGCATGCATTTGTGTTGTTGTTGGGTTTTTTTTGTGCACACTGTATTTAAAATGCTGGCTGCTCCACATCTGTCGCACCAGCTGTGCCTGATCGCATTTCAGATTTAGCATGCAGTGCCCAGGTGAGCCTGCTACATTCTAAAACCAACATGAAATGACCTGTGTTTTGCTTTCTTGATACCATTTGTTAAAAATATTGTCAAGTTTGGATTTTCAAGGTCATCCATGTTTATGTCAAAGGGGGAGGCAGCAGCTGCCTGTAACTTGATCGTGACATATATAATTATGCTTATTAAACACCCATCTGTTTAATGTATTGTGACACACGCAGGCAAGTCTTTGTGTGAACCTTATGATTACAGATCAGTTGAGTTAGTATTGGTTTGCCAATGTGTCACCCGACACCAATGCAACACAGGTTCCATTATTCAGACTTTCTCAGCATAGGGACACATACTGAAATGTCACTAGAAGAGTGTGCGTAACAAGCCCCATGCGTATAAACAGAGGTTGATGGAAGAACTGAAAAGCTGTCATGTGTGGGTAAACGTGCATACAAGTGCACATGCAGCTCACAACATCAGCTGGAGCATGCATGGTGGACATGTCTGTTGATGTTAAAACAACAAGTGTTTTCTATGTTTATCTGCCCTCCTTGTGCCTCCTAGGGGGTCAACGAGTTTGCAGTAACATTCAGCGCACATGGAAAAACAAACAAGTCTATTATCACTGATTGTATTGCAGTGTTATGTGATAATCATATATTTGTATATGTTATTTGGCCCTCACTTCCCGTGTGCCAAATCATCATTTGTAAACTGGACACATTTTGGAATGTGGTAGGGAAGAAATTAATGTTCATAATGATCATGACCTGAGAGGAGCACTATCTTCTGAGCAGCATGCCCAAAACAGACATTTACAACACAGCTTTACTGTTATCTAACTACATGAGTTTAAGACACCGATGCTATCTGCAGTGGAAAAAAGAGATGTGACTTTGGCCCGCTGTAATGGTTGGCGTAAATGTCTGATTGATCTTTATCCGTGAGAATATTACCTAATGTCTAAACCGTGATGTTGGATGTGTTTGTGTGTTAGTAGAGATGCAGATTTTCATTAACCTTACCCAAGCTGTGTGGAATCTGTTTATCATGTGTCTCTACTGTGTTGTAAAACACACATCACACAGTAAAATGGCTCAGAAAGGTTTAGTGACCCACTCTGGTCAATGAGTTGGTCTGATTCAAGCTTCTGCCTGATGACATGATTTTGTACGAGCGCAAAAATCTAGATGTCCTTTCAAAGAGGAGAGTCTCTCAAAGGCAGTTTGTAGTCATTTCATTTACCACTTAAATAAAGCTGAACAACCATGGATAGAAAACACAAAACAAAAATTTGATGCCCCTCCATTCAAACACAACACCTTTAGTTCCTAATGCAGACTGTCCTGTTTTAATGAACAAACTGAATTTTATGCAAATTATCCTTTAAGTGCCTCTTTAAGAATCTCAGACAGAAAGGAAACAACAATTTCAAGTGCAACATATACATGACTAAATAATGTTGATTGCTTCATTTTTTCCATTTATTGACTGAACGTTAAGCAGGGGTGCATATTTAAAACTCTGCCGTGCTGATACAGGCACGATCTGATTATCTTCAGGGGTATATATACATTGTTGTATGGAGTGACTTTGGACTATATTGTCAGCATGGCTGACTGTGTATTTATAATTTCTCTGATGATCAAAATCAATGTAAATATCTGGCAGGTTGTTGCCAGACATCAGATGTGGAACACAGTTGCAGACTTGAGCATATAGACAGACACTTTTAATTATTATACATACAATAATATCATTTAATATTCAATGCTATGATAGTCCACAAATGTTCATTTATATCTGGGCTTGCATTAGGAGGTAGTATGACTAAGCCACTGTGGCTCAGTGTAAAATAATTGAGTAAGCCACAAAAAGCCACATTCTGTGTCCAAGACAGCGGGTTGCTGTAATAGCAAATAAAACTTACAAGTAAACATTGACTAAATAGTTTTTGTATTATTATTCTTATCCTATTCCTCACTCACTACTATTCTCTTCTGCCTTTCTATGCACCGACACCGCGTCAAGTTCCTCGACAGTAATTTTTACTGTACTTGGCAATAAAACCTTTTCTGATTCTGATTCTGATTCTGACTAATACCAAGAATCAAATTTATTAAAATCAAAGTGTCTAAGTCAAAGTTAAAATGTCTTGTAGTCCAAGTAAAACTTACAAGTAAACATTGAGTAATGTTTTGTATGACTGTATCTTCACATAGTGAATGCAAGTTGTCAATTGTTGGGGGGTGTAAAACCACACTTGTCATAGGGGGGTATGGGGGATACCCCACCCTCACAAGGGGACATTTTTTAGAAAATGGGGTTGTTTTCCTGCATTCTGGTGCATTCTGAGGGCAAAATCTTCTGTTAAGTTGACCTACAAAAATACACTAAAGTCAACAGTTCAAGCTTAACTATCTTTATTTCTATCCTACTTTATGCAGGTATAAATGTGATATTCAACAATTGAAAACTTGCATTCACTATGTGAAGATACAGCCATACAAAATATTACTCAATGTTTACTTGTAAGTTTTACTTGGACTAGAATACATTTTAACTATGACTTAGACAACACCATTGGTATACCATAATTTAATTTTATTTTATTTTTTATTCGATAATATGATTTTTCATTTCAATTTAAAAAGGCATATAAAATAGCAAGCGAGGTGAATACACATTTACATGCATCGCTGGTTATCCCTGCCGGTCATAGAGATCAAAAGTCTAAGACTACAAAAAAAGTATTGATAATATCTTTCATTTACCTTCTGATCGGTCTGTCACCACTCCTACCCCCTCTCAGCATTCACCATTTGTTGTTCAATTAGAATTTTAACACAAACTCTACTATAAAACACTCTATTCTTATTTTCTTTCAATCGATCGTCCTCGCCTTGTCTTACACCAATTCGTGGGTTTAGCTTATAAAAAAAGAATCTTTTTGTTTTTCATTGGACAAGAGGAGGTCATGACCCGAGTGCATATTTAATGATTGGGAGCGTTCGGGTCACTTCGGCTATTTCCGTCGGCTATTTCCGTCGGCATGCTTTGGCTAAATTCCGTCGGCATGCAGAAATAGCGGCGCTAGCGAGTGGCACTAGCGGAAATAGAGGCACTAGCAAGCGGCGCCAGCGGAAATAGCAGCGCTAGCGAAAGTAGCGGCGCTAGCGAAAGTAGCGGCACTAGCGAGCGGCGCTAGCGAGCGGCGCTAGCGAGCGGCGCTAGCGAGCGGCGCTAGCGAGCGGCGCTAGCGAGCGGCGCTAGCGAGCGGCGCTAGCGAGCGGCGCTAGCGAGCGGCGCTAGCGAGCGGCGCTAGCGAGCGGCGCTAGCGAGCGGCGCTAGCGAGCGGCGCTAGCGAGCGGCGCTAGCGAGCGGCGCTAGCGAGCGGCGCTAGCGAGCGGCGCTAGCGAGCGGCGCTAGCGAGCGGCGCTAGCGAGCGGCGCTAGCGAGCGGCGCTAGCGAGCGGCGCTAGCGAGCGAAAAAGTATTAAGTGTTAGCCTTTTTTCCGTAAAAATAAGAACGCCACTGTGGCTACACAGTCTAAAAACCTTGTAGCCAATCTGGAATTAATTTTGCCTATGGCGAAGTGGCAAATGACCAGCGCAAGCCCAGTAATATTTTTTTCTTCATAATCTTAAACTGCATGGTAACCACAAAATGAAATACTCAAATATTACTTACATGAACCATTGAGCAATTTTTCAAGTTAAGTTTTATTTGTAAGATTTTCATGTTCATACTGTAAACGAATATTTGTCCAACAAAAACCTGACTACTATAACTGGCAGGTTGTTGCCAGTTATAGTATAGTAGTTGCACTATAACTTGTGCATTTTGTTTGGATGACAGACTGAAAGCTGGGTTCCAGTCATTACATTTTGATTCCATAATTTCTGTCTTCCTGTAACATGCTGTTAAAATGAAATACAAGAAACAATAGAATAAAAAATAAATAAAATATTTGGAGCTGCTGAAACTTTATGGTGATTTCTCAACAGATCTACACTCTACGTGCTTGGTGTAGGTTCCCCAGTCCTTACAAGAAAACTTGCAGCATAATATGGCTTTCAGAACCAAACAGGCAATCAAATATCCAGTAACAGAATTTGACATATGTCAGGAAACAGCATTTGTGACTTATCAGGACAAGCAGGGCCATACCATATTGTGTCTGCATCCTATACACTTCGTTTTCCAGTGAGCTATTTGAGTTGGGTTACATGAAAGTAGGATGTGAAACTTCTCAGCATGATAAATGTAGAAAAAGTTTAATGACATAAGTCCAGAGGACAGTAAAAGCAGCAGAAGACTCCAAAACATAATACTGAAAGGTTTACACAAGAAAAACTGAAACATGGACATCAGAGTTTTCTTTTTCCATTATTAAAATGAAAGTGAGTTTTAAGTTGGTACGATGTGTTTTGAGAGGTTTTATTCTAGAAAACACTTAATGTAGGACTTTTTTCTAAGTGTATACTTCAAAGATGTGATAAATATCAAATAGTGCAGAAAACCCATCTCTTGTGTTTTGTGGCAACCAGTCCATGCATACCATACTGTACATCAGACTCTATTTAAAGTTGAAAGGGAGGAAGCGGCTTGCATCACTCAGACAGGAGGAAGAACATGTGGGTGACTTATGTCTGGTCTTGATATGGATTCAGGAGGTTTCGTGTTGTACGGAAGTATTTAATGTCTTGATTTACGTGCACTTAAATAACACATGTTCTGTTTCTTTTTCACAGGAATTGAACAGTATTTGTCACATTTAAATGTGTTGAATAGCATTGCTTGCTTTTTTTGTGTGCTTGTCTGTGAACCTTGAAGTACATAATCTGGTACCTGTGTACAGGATAGGGCAGAGCAAGTTGGGGTTCCTCCGCATGTTTACTTCCATGTTCTATATTGCAAATCCCTCAGCGTACCAAACCAGGAAAACAAAGGCGCTCAGCTTTCCTGTTTGTGTGCTGCTGGGTAGTTGAAGGGAAGGCATGCCAGAGAAATGAGGGAAATTAGAATCACACACAATCACTGTGAATATATAAATCTCCAGTTATAGACAGCAACAACATATTTATACGGACTGTGATTTGGGTTTTTCCAACTGTCTGAAATACTCAGACTCGCTGTCTTTATGTAGGCATTTAACTTGCCTTTCATGACAACTGTTGATCTGATCCACTTCAGTCTGTGCATTTTAGCTACATGGGGGCTCATGGTCTTTCTGTTTAATGCCCAGTATTGATTAATCGAGAAAAAAAAACAGTCAGTGGGACCGGGGACTTTGACTCAAGTGACAGCATGCCGAGATGACGTCGTAGTGCAATAAATATTATGAAGATTAGCTCTTCAGGGTTAATAATGATCTTAATTTATAGACATCACCCATAGTGTGTGAGCATTTAAAATGGCTATCCAAAATTGTGGTTTAGTATCAGCTCTGCAAACTGGAACTGTCTGTTACAGTCTCTATTCTCTTGCTGCTGTTGAAAATAACAACACTTCTCTATCCTCCCTTACCGTTCCTCTCCATCACTAACTTTCCCTCTCAACTCCGTCCCTCTTTGCCCCCCCTCCCCCGTCTCTCCCTTTTTCTTTTTCTCCGTGTGATTAATCCTGAATCATGTTCCAGCGGATGTAGTCTTCAGACAACTAAGCCAATAAATAAGGTCTATGTGATTGATCCTCCTGCCTGTCTTGTTTACACAGTGTTGGCTCTCCTGCACCCAAAGGAGATAAAGGTTGACCTTTCACACGTGGGGCAGCCCACCTTCTTTATCTCGCATCATTGTGCAGCTGAAGAGTCAATAGGAGGCAATCATGTGAGTAGGTTTGACTGAGGATAACGGTGAAAAACACTCAAGTTTGGGTGAGTGGGGATGATGAAGGGAAAAAATGGATGTTTCCCTCTGATGTTCACGTCCATATAATTTCATCGCCCTTGGCGGAGGTCTTATTTATTGAAGAGCCCATGTGTGGGAGAAAGAGGCCATGTTGTGCAGCCACTGTCTCGTGAATCAACTTCTAGAATATTTTGACCCACCACTCCTCCGATCAACTCTGGAGTTCAGAGGTTGTCTCTGAGGATTGTCTGATCTTGTCTGATGTTACATAATCTGCGCTTCAGCATCAGTTTGACAAGAATAAATTGGCCCTCTATAGGTTGTGGACCTGAACTGCAGTTCCAGTTTTTAAATCTAATTGGCTTGGTGAATTTTAACAGCACATTTCATTTGCAGCTGTCTATCTTCTGGTTTTTATTGCTGAACCAAAATGTTGTGATTTGACATTTCCTGGTTCTAGATTCAAACATGACTATTTGTTTTTACATTTAAAAAAGTTTGTTTGTTTTTAATTGGCATTCTGTTTCTCCTCCTGAAAGTTTATTAATCAAGGCATTGTATTTTTTGCCACTGAAGCGCTTATCCAGTGTATTAACTGACGATTGAAGCTCCTGCTATGATGCTGCTTGGCTGCGCAGCCAGAGCAGAATAGACGTTAAGCTCTTTTTATCTTGTCATACATCCCTCGTTATGATGACTACGCTCTGCAGATGACAGCCATTTGACCCAATGACCCCTGTCAGGCTGCCTCGTTTAGCTACTAGCACTAATCTCACCCTCCATAATGCACCGATGGGTTTGTCCCATTATGACCACAAGAGTGGCTTTGGCTTTTGTTTGCCACTTCAACGTCAGGCAGTGGAGTTGTGAAAAGAGTTGACCTCCTGCCTGTGACCTATCCATTAGCATACTTGTTCAAGTATGTTTTTCTTCCACTTCCTTTTTTCTTTTTTTTTTCTTCCAGCGCTATCCCTGAGGTATGGGGGGAATAGATAGAGGGAGTGGAGCAGAGAAAAGGAGAGAGTATTGAGATAATCTACAGGGGATTGTGGGAACCCACTGATAAAGGCTTGCATCTTAATCCATTCTAAGGCCTGTCTTGTGGTGTATGAGCTTTTATGTGATCATTAAGAGTGTGTGCTCGCATGCACAGCCGTGTGTGTGCTTTAGGTGTGTGTGTGTGTGTGTGTGTGTGTGTGTGTGTATGTGTGTATGTGTGTATACAAATTATGTGTGTGTGTGTGTGTGTGTGTGTATGTGTGTATGGTTTGTGTATTCGATATGTTAATTCATCCTTTTTTTGCCATGGCTGATGCAGTAGTTAGATGCTTTTGAATCGTGTGCTTCAAGGCTCCAAGAGATCTTCAAATATCTTCAGTAGAAACACACCACCTTGACAACGAGGCAACTCTCGCTACACATAATGACTTGCTTTATGACTCATAAGTGCATTAAAGGCACTAATTAATGCACCACGATCCTCCCTCTAATGTAGTGCACTAGGAAGAGATCGCTCCCTCCCTCTCCCAGCCTATGTGTTCAGCTCTCTCGCTCCTCCTTAAGCTTTAGTGGAATTTGGCTGATGTGCACCAAGGGGAGGAGAGGAGGGAGGCGCTCATCTTGTTTCAGTGCTTTATGAGTCTGATGTGTATGTCTGTAATTGTGGTTATGGGTGATTAAACTCCCGATGCCCCACAGGATCCACAGCCAGCTATCAGTCAGCGTCAGGCGGAGCTGAGCAGCGCTGCCTTCAGAGCCAGACTGTTTTGTCTTAGCGGCTGTCCCTCACATGCTGCTACTGCTGTGTATCACCCTCTACCATATTCCATTACTATTAATGTAATTGATTCACGTGTAAAATGACAAATGCTAATTGTCATGTTTCAGAACCTTTCACCCAGTATTATTATTATAAATGACAGCGAAGCCCCTCAAGAATTTTAGTTACTGATGAAATCCTGGTCCATCATCTCTTGATTTTGATCATCTGTTAATTGTTCGTCATTTTGTTACTTAAAGAGAACAAATATCCATGGACTGTAGCATCTCAGATGCTATTTCCTCTGACAAAACAGTTTGAAAAAATCTTGTCTCTTTCAGTAATGTTTCTGTTAGTAAAATTGTTTTCAGAACTATTGAACAGCATAACAACATTTTGTTCATTCATGTCGCCATGTGAATACAATTATCTTTTATTGGGTGTTTCTAAATATGGAGATCATGTGTAGGTTGATGCAATTGGTGAATTTAATGAAGACTTATTTCATGGTATATTTATGTATTCATGCCAGTGCACAATCTGCTTCCATGAACATTTTTTTTTTGTATGCGTGTCTAAATTCTATTTGTGAAGAAAGAGAGGCCTTGAGGCCTGATCCTTCCTGGTCTAATTGGCATGTTAATCATGTTTCTGTTGTTGGATATCAGTGTCTGTATTTCTACCATGACTTATCTCTAGAGGCGGGAGTCCTGTCCTCCTCTCCATCCCTCTCCAGTACTTCCCTTACGAGGAGACGATGTTTCTTTCAGCTGAAGGGAGCTAGCCCCAGTCACATTAGGTTTAGTCCAAATTAAACACTTGAGGATGTGTGTGGTAATGAGCAGTTTATCTCTAGGCCTACTCCCACTAATTGTTGATTTGGCCGAGCTTTCTTCTCTGTTGATATTTGGATGTTTTCCTTCCCACCCCCACACACATTACCCTTTAGGACAGTACAGATTCCATGAGGAACCCCACAACCCGTCTTCACTGTTAGTCATGTCAGCATGAGGATAGCATAGAGAATATATGGTCATGAGGCGAAGAGAAATACATTTTGTCAAAGCACATAAAGACAGACATGTAAAGGTAAAAGTGGGTGAAAAGTGGATGATTGAGAAATAAGTTAATGTAACTCCTGTTGCAACACATTTGAAGCCCTTGCATTGACCCGACTGTGACAGGTCACCTCAGGTTATACCAGCGCTGTAATGTATAAGGGTCTGTTTGGAGGTCAAGAGATGACAAACTAGGGGCTGATTAATGTGTGACAGCACACGTGGAACATAAACAGGATAAACAGACTTGCTTGTCTGCCCTGTGCTTGTCCTTAAGTGTTTCCTCTTTTCAATTTACATTTTCTGCAATTATGGTAGAATACCCCAAGTTATCCTTTTTAAATATACAGAAAGTCCTTGAATGTTTAAGAGTCTTTCCAGAACAGTGTTTTGTCAGATGTTTTTGTCTTTTGTTAAGGTTTGGAAATCCAGTTACTCTGTTAATAACTTATTACAGTAAAATGAGTCCACTAAAATACAAATAATCTTTCCAAATGAGTCCACTGAACCACAAATAATCTTTCCACTAGTCATACTTCATCGCTCTTAAGGTGGGTGGAACACACAAGCTGAAGCTTGTTTTGAAAGTCCCCCGGAAAGTCAGATGAAGACACATCCCCATTTTCTTTTCACTAGCAATCCTTGTGACTTCCAGTGGTTCCTGCTTCTTTACATTTGCACTTGATTTTTGTTCGTTTAAAAACTGAAATTCTGTTTATATAATGCTGCTTATAATCGAGGAGCTATATGCTTCTTGAGTGTATCCTAATACTTACTGTTTGATGACACCCTTATCCTTTCAGATATGTTTTTTGACTATTCTTGGTGTTTTTGAGCCTTTTGATCTTCTTTTCTTTTCATAAAAAAATAATCTCCCTTGGTGGAAAAACCCGTGCTGAAGCTCCTTTTTAAAAGTCTTGTTGGATGGTGTGTGTTTGTTGGAAAGCTGCCAGTGAAAATGTAAGAGAGAGGAAGTCAGTAGACTGGCTGTCTTCTATTCGCTGTTGTTCAGATTGACTCTGTCAGATCAGACTTTGAGGCCCAAGATCCAGGTGGTCTGTTCTCTGTGGTGCCCCCCCTCACCGTTTTCTCCCACTACCGTCCCATGCCCACAAATATGCCCGGTATTAGCAGCTTCCTCTTAGAGCAGTGATGTCTTTTCTCCACCAATTGCAAGCCTCTGCGACCATGGGCACATCAACGTGAGCCAATAAACAACACCTGTTCCTCTAAAGTGTGGCTGTTCATGCCAATCATAACACCCACTTCAGTTTGCCTGTGTCCAGCAGCCAATCCCAACATGTAATTCACAGGCATCCAGGCAATGAGAAGGAAAGTCAGAAAGAAATTCATATTCCATCGCTGAGGAACAGTCCTTCCAGAAAAGGACTTTTTCCAGCCCAAATGTCACAGCAAATGTGTGCTGTGTCATTGCATCATTGGGACAAAAAGAATCTTACTGTAAAGCAGTCTTTTGAGAGGACTGAGGGATGATTGTTCGCTGGTGAGACTCTGGGAAATAAAAGCACACTTTGTTCCTTTTTAAAAATCTGAAAGCCTTGCCTTTGCTTGTAAGTACAGACTTGTAAACATAATTACTTAAAACATAGGAAATGTGTTTTTGGAATAGTTTTCCTGTTAGAAACAACATAGGGGTTGACATTGCTTCAGGTGGCACAATGTTGTTTGTGTTGATGTTTCTTGGCAACAACAATAAACCAAAAGACAAGCTTGATTAAAACATTGATATACAGTACAGCTGGTGTGAAATTATGTCTTTATTGAATTATTTGACTTCTCTGAGGATTTCAGGGCATCTGGAATCATATGTGTTTATGCAATGTCTTCAGTGATTGTACCTTTTCCGACTGTAATCCATTGTGTTTTTAGATATGCTTATAAAGATGTTTTTGTTTTGGACATTTAGCCTTCAGCTTGTTTGAAGATATTTTTTTAAGAAATGGTTGAACAATTGCATATTTGAAAAAAGGACATGCTTTAAGATGAAACAAGTACGACAAGTTTGAAGTACCAAGGAATCAGTAAGAAAAGTAAGTAGTAAGAAAAATGTAGCATCCGGAAGAGACTGGGGCCCCGTCCACACGATGCCGGAACTTTTTGAAAACGGAACTTTTTTGTGGCGTTTACGCCTTCCGTCCACGTGACAACGCAGATATCCGGAACAAAAAGGCAACTTTTTGAAAACGCTGGCCAAGGTGGATTTTTTAAAAAAAACGCTGGGTGTGCGTTGTCGTGTGACGGTGTATCCGGAACTTTTTAAAAACGCCGACGTCTTGCCTGCGACGAAAACCTCTGTGACGTCATATTTATGGGCCAGTGTGTTGTGACAACAAAACGCGGAGGATTCCTATTGGATAAAATTTGACTCAATACTGCCACCACATGGTTTGGCATGCTTATAGCTGTCTTCGAAAATGCACTGTTGCGTTTACGTGTGGACGGAGATATTTTTGAAAATGCTGTCGTGTGGACGCGAATCGTTTTCAATGCGTTTTTAAAAAGTTGTGTTTTCAAAAAAATCCGTCATCGTGTGGACGGGGCCTTGATAAGCAGTCTCCAGGATCTGATTCTTTTTTTTAACCTTTAGCCATGAGCTAGCGCTGTCAATCATGTCCCTGTTAACTGATGGACCCCATAGTGAAAGAAAAAGATAAACATGAGTGAAAAAGCACAAAAGTAAATGATGAGAGGGAGTTTGAAAAAAGAGACACGTCTGGGCTGGTAAGCTGACGCAGATATCCAAGAGGAAAAAGAGCTGGCAGTGCTCTCGCCAGTGTGTCTTCACAGGACATGAAAGATACGCTACTCCAAGCTGGGATTATCCCACACCTCTGGGGAGTTCCTCTAATGAGTAGGGAAGGCAAATAGAAAGATGTGGAGAGAAACTGGAGGAGACAGAAGAGGGACTGAGTGAGGGCACAAGCATTGAATTGTAGGAAAAGAAACAAATCCATCAGGTCTCTGGATGGACCGTGGTCATGATATATTGCATGACCACCTTTCTCTTTTTTTCTTTGTTTCTAACTGTGTCTTCAACCATCTAAACACCTGACTCTGTAGGTAATTCTCCTTAAAGCCAATGCTTTATATGATCTGACTCATGCATCAAATGCGAGGACAAAGATCTGTGCTGAAAAAATCCTCATCCAACTCATCTCGCAAGTGCCAGAGAAAATTTTCAGAAATAATTTTTTCCTTAATTCCATTGCATCCCGTTCGTCTTGTTTTACCATACTGATGTTCACCTTTAGGTGTGTCTGGAAACCATTAAATTTATATCCAACAGATCATACAGTAAGACATCAATTAAAAAAATTAAAAAGTGTTTCATTTTTGTAAACCTGACGATGACAGTCTTCATCTGTTGTAAATCACTTCAATAGTTTGGATCATTGATTAGAGAAATCGAATCAATTCAGACTGTATATTTTAATGGTTGACTTTCTTTCATCCACATTTGATTCAATGTGCATACATTTTGTGCTTGAAAATCCAACCTAACCTTGAACTTCTATGTAGATTATCATCTGGACCTCTTTCTTGATCATGTGAATCTAGGTTTTTCAAGTGAGAGACCACATCTTGATTTAGGTTATTTGTTTGCATTGGTAGGCGCTCTAGACTTTCCAGTAGAATGAAATATGCATTTGAAACAGAGCGATACACATTGTTGATATAATCTCTTTGAGTTGTTCGTTTGACTTATTTTATTGATAATGAGCCAACAGTGAATTGATTTGTGTACTAGACAGGCAATGTGTGTTCAGTTGAGCAAGAGAGGGTTGGGGTGAGGTCGGACCTCATCACTCAGCCTTTTTTTGCTTATTTATCTTGGCGATGATGCCCCTCTGATCCTCTCTCTCTGCCCTTCAGGATTTTGTTATTTGTTTGTGAGTCGATAGGCTGATCCAACGTACACTTTTCCGGTGACAATCATGCACAAAACACATATGCACACTTAGCATATGCAACCCTGTTATCAAGGCTCTAGTCACAAGGCGTCTTCCTGCAGCACACACACTTACAGTTTTATCACCCCTCCTAAAAACAAAAAAGTACTGTTTTTTTTATTTATTTTAATTTTATATAGATTCTCTCCTATTTGCAGTTTGAATCTCTCTTATTTACTTGTGAATCTCTGTTTCTCTTGTCTGTGACCATCTATTGATTAGCCAGATCATCTCTTATTCTCCCGGGTCCCTTTATATTAGGCTTAGTTCCTAAAGGGACAGATAGAGTGATGGGGCAGTTCAACTCAGTGCTTCAAGAGCTTTAACTTCTCTGTGTCAAAATTTGAATTTATCTTCACTTAATTGAAATTAATTCAACAGAATTTGATTTACATGAAACTATCCTTTTTCATAAACTGTGATACTGCCTCTTCAAACCCAGCTGTGCTGCCTAGCACCATCTGCCCTAGGGGTAATCCAGGTTCTGTACAGGATGAAACACTCAAACAATAGAATAACAATGTGTTTCAGCATTTCCTAAATACAAATGGAAGTCATTTATCACCTGCTGCCTCTGAACAAGTTGTCAAGTGGAAGATTTCTCATTGTAATGTCACCAGAGGGAAGAAGCAGTTTATTTTTTCGTGTTAGTAATTGGCACAATTATTCCCAAAAGACTGATGGAATAACGTTTACGGATTAATTTTGAGATTTCTTGACAGCAAGGATACACACCTTGTGGATTTAATTTTTCTCCACTTCAATTGTTATTTCCCCACTTCCTCATTTGCATGTATTTGTTAAATGTTGCAAGAGTAATATAATTTTTCTTGAATGACTATCACACTTTGCAGTGTGGTGGTATTGTGTTGCCTCACCTTCAGAAGGTTCCGGGTTTGACTCCTTTCTGTGTGGAGTTTTGAAGTTCTCACATGTCTGCTAAGGTTCTTTCTGGGTTCTCCAGCTTCCTCCAAAACATTTAGTTTAGGTGAACTGGTTGCACCAAATTGTCTGTAGGTGTGAAGGCTGTGAGAGTTTTTTTCCCTCATAATGCAATGACTTTATGAGGGAAAAGAGCTGTCTTTGGAGTCTAGTGTCTAGTTGGTGTTTTTTATTTAATATTTAACATTATGAAGTCAAAGTAATTTATATAGAGGTATTGTTTTTCTTATCTTCATACTTTTCAAAATACAATTTCTCTTCATACATTACCCAGGCAATTTATTGATGGCTAATAAAATGAAAATAATCAAAAGCAGTCCTCAGATTATTCAATATTTTTAAATTTCACACAACATTGTGCTTTGCTGTCACATTCTATTTGTCTGCCTTTGTGCTTTTGTACTTGTCTTGGCCAAGTGCCCTTAAGTGTATTTTGGCAGTGAGTGAGCCGGATAAAGGTCTGTGTTGTGATTTTTTTTTTTTCTTCTGGATGCAACACAAGAGGAAGCTTTATGAATCATGGCTTCCTGGCAGCCTGACATTTCCTTGGTTACTTTGATTCTCACAGCAGTCTCAGACATGATAGCTCAGGGGGCATTAACAGCACAAATATGATATTATGTTTTAGCTGAATCTATTATCGAGAAAAATGGCACAAAAATATTTAATGACACCAGGTTCCTCAAAGATAAGAGGCTGAACAAAGTTGAATCTCTCACATAATCATCTTTCTGTAGACTGGCTGACGTCATTCAAAGAACCTGTTTTTGTTTAACATATTGGACTTTATTAACCTAATCCTCTCCTCCCACTTGCAAAGCAGCTAAGTCGCTGAAAAGGTAAGGAGTTCTCAAAAGGAGACAGAAAGCACAAGTTGCAAAATCTAATTTCCTCTCCTGAAGACAGCTCCCCAGATAGCGGTGGTAATTATTGCTCCATGCCATGTCTTTGGTCAACAGGTTTTTGTCTGTCACTGCTTATGATATAAGCTGCTAACCACAGAACAGCCAGCATGATGCATTCACCATGGTGGTTGTCTGTATATTACATCTTCTTCTTTTCTTTTACACTGTAAGAAAGGTGTGATGAGAAAAAATGTTCTAAGGTTCTATTCTTCCTTGCTGGTCATGGGGGTACTGGAGTCTATCCCAGCTGGCTACTGTTGAGAGGCGGGGTACACCCTAGACATGTTGCCAGGACATTGTGAAGAATTCCACAAATAATAAATTAATTTGCATTTTGTTAAGACTTGGAAGGACACAACCAGGTATTAGACCTTAACCCTAAGTCCCTGGGACCTCAAACTGTGAGACTTTGAAAAAAGTCTCGATTTAAACTTTCCTTAAAGTGCAGATATCATTGCAGCTGCTCTGTCTTGCCACATCTTGTTTTGCCAGAAGTCTCGTTTGGAGCAAACTGCCCTGATCATTTGTTTTTCCCCATCAAGTCCAAATTGCAGTAATGAGCATGCAGGACAAAACGTAATGAGCGTGGAGGAAAATGAATAATTGTAAGTACAGTGTACTGCTACCTCATGTGGCTCATCTTGTGTTGGGATATGAGAGAACAAACAAGTAAAAACAAAAGCCCATTATTTTGTTCATTAGGTAAGACCATGATGTTATTCGGTAGTTTTTAGTGGTGCTGATCAAATGCTACTATCTGTAGTTCTGTAACTATAGTAGTTCATATTTCAATTGTTTTGAGTTGATTTTTATCTATCTGTTGTGATCAGTCCCATGCATGCATAGTCATTATAAAAAACTTTCTATCTTTCTACCTTGTGATTATAAATGAGATATTCAAGAAATGAATATATGGTGGGATAATATGATTGAATTTTGTTAATAGTAAGTTATCATCTTTTGGACAGATAAATGACATTAACAACAGAAATCTCTTCAACTTTGATCATGTTAGGGGCTAAATAAAAAGTTATAAGCAAGTCTGACAGTGCAATACAATTAATTTACTAAGTAAACTACTCCTTTTATTGTTGCAAACATAATTGTTTCATTCAGACTTTGTGGTCGCTAAAAGCAATCAATCAGAAATTAATTCAAATATGAGAGGCATTTTTAAAAGTAAATGATACCTTTTGTGCTTATCATGGCCCTTTTTCCACTGAAACTGAATATTCACAACAACAAAGGTTAAAAAGAAATATGAGATGATATATGATAATTATGATAAAGCAGATTTAATGATACATAATAATAAACTGTATATTAAATTAAATGTTTTGCACAAATAAAAGTGGAAAAATGTATTTCAATCTCAAGGCTCTTGCTCATTCAGTAAAAAATACAAATATTACTGTTATTTAAAAATAAAGCTGTGCAAAACAAAAACCTTATTAACTGTAACCAGTGACTAATTAGTCACAAGATTTCCGTAGACAAACATGACACTTGTACGGAATCCATCTATCCATCCATTTTCATTTTCACTGCTTTATCCGCTGTTGCGGGTCACAGAGAGCTGGAGCCTATCCCAGCTGGCTTAGCGTGTGAGGCGGGGTGAAAATCCGGGTGCGTCATGGAGCTCTACAGAGACACAGCAACCACGCACACTCACACTCACGCTCACACACTAAAGGCAATTTGGAATGGCCAATTAACCTGAAGCACATGTTTTTGGAGGTAGGAGGAAGCCAGAGACATGGGGAGGACATGCAAACTCCGCATAGAGCAGGACTCAGACCTCGGACCCGCCTTGCTGTGCGGCGACCACGCTACCCACAGCACCACCGTGCCGACCCACTTGTAGGGAATGCGCATATTTAATTTTGGTTCTTTTTCTTTTCCTTTCGGCTTTTCCCTTCAGGGGTTTCCACAGCGAATCAATTGCCTCCATCTTACCCCTTCTTCTCTTTGGTCATGATGTCATAATGGTTGTTTGAAGATCTGTGAGTTGACAATATTACGTTTGTCGCCAACTTTGAAAGAAAACCACACACGCACATTGTGAGTCTATGCACCCATTACCTCATTCAGTGAACATAATCACGACATCACAAAAAAAAAGAAGAAAAACTGAACAAACTTCACGAGGAAACAAAACAAAGACACCAACAGACTCATCAGCCTTGGGATAGCTGGTCATCACCAGCCTGGCTGTGGTTTGGGTTCAAAAGGGCAAATGTTGCTCAAAGAGTGGTTGCTATTAATTTCTTAATAATTTTTTTTATACACTGATTCAATCCCCAAAAGGAAATTAATGGCACACTCTAGTTAGTTGAATCATATATACATATATATGTGTGCACAGACCCTGAACACACAAACACACACACAGGGGGCCTGTATGCATGCAGCGGGAGGTAGAGTGGCAGGCAGCTCCGTCGTGGTGCGGCCAAATAAGTAACTTGTAAGGGGGACGTCGCCTTGCTCGAAGGTGCCTCGGCTATGGTCTGGCGGTGAACTCACACCTCCCACTGTCAGCTCACACTTCAAGTGTTTTTCTGGGCGGGAGCGGGAATCGAACTGCCGATCTTGGAACATTGGACGACCTGCTCTACCGCCTGCTCTACCACTGAGCCACTGCTGCCCCCTTTAACTTTTCTTAATTTTTCTTTTCATTTTACTCCAAATCATTTCTAGACAAACTGCAGCTCAGAGTGTGACGATTTTAAAACTCTCAAGGGTCAGCGGTAAATAATGTACCTAAACTGGCAGCACATAAATAAGAAAGGCTCCTGATAAAACAAAAACTGCCACCATCTACATAACTGAATGCATGGTTCTTTCTAGAATGCTGTAATTTGAGGTAAATACGTGCATTTTTATTCATGAGGATTGTATTTAATGGTAAAAGTTAATGTCTTTATGAGTACAGTGAGCTGGTGAAAAATATTCAATCTATAAACACATTTTTGACGGATTCAGAGGATTGTTTAATTATTGTTAATGATAGTCATTTTATCACAGATAATTTGTCTGTGATGCATGCCACATGCATGCCTTCACACAAATACACGCACGTGGATTTCTTCTCTCCTTGCAATGGAGTAAACATTGGGATATTTATTTGTTGGGCCTTAATTGAAGGGTCTAGATTAATATGTTTATATAGTGGATCGCACACACGCGCGCACACACACACACACACACACACACACACACACACACACACACACACACACACACACACACACACACACACACACACACACATCACTCTGATGTTGCCACTCTGACATTGGTATTAAAAAGAGAATTACAGGGTGTTGTTCTGAGAAAAACAAGACCTGATGAACATAGGTTTGATTATTGGAAGTCAGATAATTGCAGATGCACACAGGAATGAGTGAAAATATTCACCTGCTGTTGTCATGGTGATATAAACATCAGCTTTATGAAGCAGATATAGTGACTCATGTGTTATTTTAGGCTGATTTTTCTGGAACTGAATGAATCTCTTGGGGTCTTTTTTTGTTACATCTTTTTCCTCTTTTGTCTTCTTCCTCTGAACACATCTGCAGAAATGCTAATGACTAGGTTTTCATGCTGACAAGTCTGTGTACTTTTTAAAAGTGATTCACCTTCCTCTCTTTAAAAAGTCCTTGTGAATAATATATTAAAATAAAAGTCTGCTTGTCACCTCAAATCAACAGAGAGAAAAAATCCAGGGTCTGTATTACTGTTGACGAACCACAGCTTTATCCACACTTCTCCTGAGGAGCCCTGTGTGTTAATGTGTTACAGCGAACTGTAGGTGAAAATGAGTCATGACTGCTTCCTTTATGCCAAAAGTCCATCCATGAAATGTTTTTTCCCCTTGGCTGCTGGCTCACTAATGCCATCATCCTAACCCACTGCGAAAAGGTGAGGTATAGAAAACACATTGCCTATGCAGGGATGTGCACAGAGCCAGCCTGTATTTATTTTCATTATTTTTGTATTTGCAAGTTTCTGCATGTGTCAAGGGAATGGAGATTGGACAAAAGCTATATGGGTTTTAACTGGCACAATGTATACATGTTTGTGTGAGGGACTACCCAAGGCATTGTGAATTCAATCACTTCGCTGTCAATTCATTTAATGGTGAGGAGATGTGAACAGAAAATTGGAGTTGGACATAAAGGATGTGATTCACTGAAATGTATGGGCTTTCACTCTTTCTGTTATTGCTGCATGTCACACCCTTGTATTCCACTAAATCTTCACTGTGGTTCTAGTAAATGAGTGATCCAGGGAGTTATCCACAGAGGGAAAATGAGCATCTGCCTCTGCAAAGGCACATGCTCAAGATTGTGTGATTTCAAAGACACTGCAAAACAGAATGATGTCTAAGAGTAAACCAAGAGGGACTGTGACAGAAACACATGAAGCTTTGAGAGCAAATGAAGGGTAATCATGAAAATTTAAGTCTTTTTTTTATTTTATTTTTTTTAGTAGGTCAATGAATCTTGTACATGGCAGTCATGGGGTTCATGTAGTACCCACATATGATCACAGATAATACACAGAGATAAATCATAGAAATCTAATAAAATTCTCAGGTGATCAGGATGCTGTAAATAGGCCTGTCTCAGCCTGTCACCTTTTTCCCCAGATTCGGTTTGCCCCCTTAAAAAATCTGCCCCCTTTACCATTCCTGCAGGACACACCCCCCACATTTCACAAGCCAATACCGGAGTGTACCTGTAGAGACCGGAGAACATCCTCATCTTCTACTTCACCAACTTTCCATTCAGCGAGGCCTTTTACCTTAATGGTAAAATTTATGTTTTGTTGTTGTTGCTGGAAGCAATTCAAATGATTCATTCAGACATCAAAAAATGTCTAAATGAATGTTCACTGACACATGTGTATAATTAAGCTCCAATTGATATTTAGCAACTGAAACCTCTTGAATAAAATTGGCAAATTGGTTATTCAAATTTTTTTTTTTTCTGATCAAACAAGAATGACTTAATGATATCTGTACCATCACTGCTGAACATGTGACAGTTTTTTTTTTCCATCAAGGACAGTCATTAATCAGAATCATAACTGATCACCTGCCAGAAAAAGTGTAAACATTGGTTCAATTGTTTGAACAATCGCTGATGTTTTGCTGTTAATAATCCACCCTCGTCCCACATATACATGAATCATACACACAAGCCTTTAACAGCCAGAATACAAATTGGCAAATGTCCTCTGTGTAATCACACCCAACACAATACACAAGAAAAAGAAAAGCAAGGTGAGGAAAAAATAGGAAAAAAGTAGGAGAAGCCCTTATGAAATATGGAAGCAATGAGTGTGTGACTACTCCTGTCCGTAAAATAGAGCATAATTTGCTTTTATGTAATCATAAGAGTTGTTTTTTTGTGTGTCACCAATGATTGTGACCAGTTGACAGCAGAAGCTGAAAATGTCAACAGTCAGAAGTGGAGTTCAGTCCCTCTTAAAACGTAACTAAACGTGATTGAGTACCAGCACACAGAAAACTCATGCCATGGATGTCACATTAGTCGTATGGTTTCCTCTGTTCCTTGTGTTATTTTCCTCTCCTCTCCTCTCCTCTCCTGTGGTCTTTTAATGTTACTGTAATCTGACTCAGGCAAAATAACTCCTAGTATCAATAAACATACAAACAAGTACACACACGCACACACACACTCACACACAGCGATTTCCATATATTCGCATCCAGTATGAAAACTAAATACAGAAGCTTACTTTGGAACTATTTGCCTTATTATATTTTCCAGGAACTATGTGTGTTTTAGGGAAAAAGTCATCCAGAAGATTGAAGTTTAGAGCAATAAACACTGAAAGAATTCAGCCAGAGACAGGGTTGTTGTAAGGCTTTAATTAAGAAGGATGTGTGTTTGTTTTCTAAAGGATGGGACCCATGTGTGTAATGCATGTGTGTGTGTGTGTTTGCAGGAAGTGCTTGTGAGGTAAGCAGGATGTGAAGGAAGTGTTGGGCTTGGTGGAGCTGCCACCTCGATTGTTGTCCTGTGGACTGCTGATACTGGTGACAAAGATGCAAATATCTACTTTTTCACACATTTCCATGAAAAAAGACCAAAAAAGAAAACAGATTTAAAATCCAGCCTGTAAAATCAGCTTAAACAGAAAAAATCAAAGGAAACTGATGTGAACTCATTGCTTTCAGGAAAGAATAAAATGAATGATCAGTTATTGTGGTTAATCTTTTCAATTAAATATGGAATCTACGTGATAGGTAAGTGTGCTTGTTATTTAACTGCTTCATTTACACACAGTGGGGAGTGTAAAATTGTGTGAAAATAGCACAGGGTATGAGTGGGTATGTTAAGGACAAATAACAGAGGTGACTTGAAGCTACTTCATATCAGTTGGAGGCATGGGGGATTTTGATGCATTGCTTGGAACACCGTAAATACATTTTTAAATCTTATTAAATGCTTGGATTATCTATAATATACAATACAAATTATTGTGTACTTTTCAAACCAAAAACAATCAAGTAACACATAAGGTTTTTCCAAAGAAACCAAAAGTAAAATATAGAAAAGTTTATTTTTACCAAGTTGAAGTGAATACATTGTTTCTCAAACCAAACTATAACCTGCATTGTTTAAGAGTCAAATCAAATTTCTTAACCCATCACAGATGATTTAATCAATTCCAGTGCCTCATTCCACCTATTTTCTTCATGTCTAAACTCTACAAAATGTAAAAGAGGGGGAATTCCTCTTCCATAATGTACTATTAAGTCTAAAATGACAGCAGTTATATAGTGGGTATACAGTAGATACAAAGACATTGCAAAAGACTGTGTTGAAAGATGAAGCTAAGGGAGGGAGTTATCTGACATACCACAGGACCCATCTTCTCTGCATGTTTTCCTGTCTGTCCCATATCTGCTGCGCTGACAGCTGATTGAAAGAGGATTTGTTCTGTCAGTGTAAAGAGCATGACTAAGTCTTGGAAGGAGAAGAAAGAGAGTGTGTATTGTCACAATATATGTGTGGTACACATGGCCTTATCCTCATCACCTCATCTGACTTCAATCTTACTGTGGATTTCCCCTCAGCTCCTGTACAAGGTTGTGTTTTCAGTTCTCCCAGGCACAATACTGAACCTATTAAGCAAGTACCTTATAGATATACAGCCTGTCCTCATACTTCCTTGAGAGGAGCATTCAGTACAGGGAAAACTTTTCATAGTGAGTGCATAAGATAAAGTCTCATACCGTTTGGATGTCACAGCCAGCCTCCATTCACTAACTCTCTGCTCATTTTCTAAAGAGCTATCATTGGTCTTAAGTAATTCAAGTGTTTTTGCTGAATTGTTCATTTTCCTGGACTGCGCTCAGTTTCAAGAACTGCTTTCACACTTCACCAGATGTTCTTTACTCTCACTGCCAACAACCTCAGTGATAGAAGTGTCAAATCATCTTTTTAAAACTATATGTGGACAAGATTGTTGTAAAAGGTTTTGTTTATTGGATTTCACTGAAAAATAATGAAAAAAGAAAATCATCTTCCTGAGATGAAATCTTCATAAAGTTGTTGTTATAAATGTGTCACATTGGCAATGGATAAAAGTGTAATTTGAATTTCACTTTTTTTTTTTTTAAACCAGACTCGTCGGGCCAGGTGGCCTCCTCACCTCTGGGCTCACCCACGTCCCACCGGGGGATGCACCCATCTCTTCTCAGCCCAACATCTATGGGTCCCTCTGGCTCTCTTCACTCTCCCATCAGCACATTGAGTTCACCCATGAATGGCCTCACCTCACCGTTCTCTGTTATCAGCTCACCCATGGGCCCCCACTCCATGAACTCGCCCGGCATGGGATACGGCGCCAGCGTCAGTCCACAGGTACTGTTAGGTCCCAGATAAGGTTTCATTTTTACAGATACACCCTCACACTCCAGTACTTTCACTACATTCTATCAATACATCGTCAAGATAACAACACAAAAGATAAACAACAATATTTGTCCATGTCTTTCAGTACTGTAGAGTTGTTTACACCTGATTTTTTAGACTTGAGCGATTTAGTCCATACTGTCCCTGACCAACTGTGAAAAATGCAATGTAGCTTCTGCTTGGCACTGACATTTTTTGAAACATGCTTTATTAATGAATGTTGTAATAGCATGCTTTTTTAAAATCAACTTTGAAGTAGGAGCTGCATGATGGTGGTCATATATTTTGTATATTTTGTACCCACTGTATTTTTGGTAGTTGTGGGTGTTTGCATCTTTACATAGAGCCATGAAGACTTTTTATTAACCTGTATTTCGATCTACAACAACCATCTCTGCATATATTCTATATTTTATTTCGTTGATCTTCTTGTTCACTTGTTAATGGAACAAGATAACTGCACATTATTTTTTTATGTCTACCTTATCTATGACGACCAGCAACAGTGAGGTGGTGCTATTATCTAAGGGAAAATGACCGTCAGAAAGTATCTGATGCTAAAGCTGAGTTGTTTTGAGTTGAATATGTTACCACATAATAGATAGTTTTGTGTTAGTACATGTCCTACTTTTCTATAGTTTTCTCATATCAGAGATAAACAACAATCACTTACAATCTGTCTCTCTCTTTCGCTTTCTCTCTTTCTGACACACACACACACGCACACACATACATGTACACACATACACACATCCTAAACCAACGCCAGCAGATAATGGTCCTGCTTTGACCCTTTGCCGCCGTTAATCAAGGCATATTCAATGGGGATTCCAGAGCACTTCACTCTCTCCTAAATCTGATGCATATTTGTAACTCTCCCACAACATTTAGCTTTCATTTCCATCCCTTCTCCTCTAGCAAGCCTCTTTTCTTCTATTTGTTTACTTAACATCTTGTCTCTTTTGCACGAGCTGTATTTTATTTTTTTCTGTGCCTCTTTTGCTTTTGTTCATCCTTCCCTAAAAAAGAAAAACACAATTAAAGGGGGCCTATTATGACAATTTTTTTCAGGTTTTTACATATACATAGTGGTCCTCCCTAACCTAACCAATTCCTTGAATCTGGTAAACAAACGCTTCCTGCATCACTAAATATTTTAGGAATTCATGGCCCTGACCGAATCAAAACCATCGGATTTTGCTAGAGTTGCCCCTTTACGATGTCACAAATTGCGCTCTGCGATTTGACAGACTGATTGACGATATTGGTTGGTTGACATCCCCAACGACGCGGCAATCCCCGACGGGGAATTCGTTCAGGCTACAGTAGCATTGTGCGGTAATGTCCTAGCTCAGAACTACACACTGAAAGTTCCTCACAAACTGTTAAAGTCACCTAGTTATCCAACCTCCAGTCGGGTGTGTGTGTGTGTGTGTGTGTGTGTGTGTGTGTGTGTGTGTGTGTGTGTGTGTGTGTGTGTGTCTGTGTGTGTGTGTGTGTGTGTGGGGGGGGGGGGGGTTCGTACTCAGGCTACGGTAGCGGTATGTGCTAATGACCCTAGCTTAGAGCTACATACAGAAAGTTTCTCACAAACCATTGAAGTCAGCTAGGATTTTGGCTTACCTGTCCCATGTTTCAATTACATTGCGATAGTTTCACTCCCTGCAATCTCTCATTGTCCGTGACAACTGACGAGAAACAGCATACGTCCTGTCTGTAAACATCTGTTGTCGTCGCCACTGATTTTTGTCCCATTTGCAAACACTGTGTTTTAAATTCTTCGTGATGTTTACTGGTCAATAGGATCAGCCCATGTAGTGTTTACATAATGAACAACAGAGTCACGTTCAGCTGAGAAAGCGGCCCTGCGCTCAGTGCAGAGACATCAACAGTTATTAATAAGAAAGACAAATACAGTACAAGAAAAATAAGAGTGATATATGTAGTAACAAAGTTACTGAAAGAAAAGTTTCAGACTGACAACCACTTCGTCACTGGATCAAAACAAAATGCCCCTGAATGTGTGGGGGTAGGGAGTTGTTGATAGAGGAGGCTCAGATGGGCAAAGGGGGTAGAAATAGGGAGCTGAGAGCCACGCCCCATTAACACAGAGTGTTTGGGGGCGGAAGCGATTTTATCAATATTCAATCAAACATATTGAGGACCACGGATCACTTTGGGGCAAGACATTTCAAATATAGCATAGTTGGACATCTGGCAGCTGAATGACATGAATTAAAGAAAGCATGATGTAGAACCTTTAAAACATCAAAGCATGCAGTGTCCCAGTTTTCTATGTGGAGCCATATCTAAAATTGAAATTGTTTCCTCCCAAAATGCAGTGTCTGCTCTTTTTGTGTTTGTTAATGATTGCTTGTGTTATAATTTATTGCAATTTGGAACAAGCTCTCCTCACTATTGTTGGGCTTATCAGAAAGTGTCCCACATGTAATGGTGTGGATTAGGGACAGCTTCCGAAAAGCGGCCAGACTCTTTCATTGCTAGACTCCCCCCCCCCTGTTTTGATTCTTCAACGCTTTTGATTCCAACACTTTCACCAGTGCTTTGGTTTTTGTCCCAGAGCTCCATGCTTTGTATGCAGGTTGGATGTTTAGCTAGCAAATGAGCGATTGGATTGATTTGTCCTCCTTTCCGCTTGGCTAATCCTGCCATTTTTAAAATCTATGAAAAGACCAGTAGTATTTATGGGTGCTTTTTTTGTTATCTTTATGATCTACAGTATGAAACTTTCATGGGTCACAGCCTTATATATTCAAAAAAACTTAACTGGCACTTAAACAGATTGCTTTAAAACATGAATGTTTTGCATTTTTGATCAAATTCTTGCACCCATTACGTTGTATAACAGCTTGGGAAATTGGGGTGATGCACTTATCTTCGGTAACATTGACATTGTGCTCAGCACATCCATCTTTGAACATCCCTTTCTTTTTTACATTTTACTCATTTATCTAAGGAATTATTTTCAATTTTAATGTTCACGTGGCAAAAAAACCCCAAACTCCAGACACCTTTTATTCAATGCTTGTGCTAAAACAATTTTTTTATAAGTTGGTGTGTTTAGGTGAATTTAATTTGTCTCCTTGTTAAACATAATTGGTTCTAATCATTTTACATCAAAGCTCCATGTATGTACACCTAATGCTTTTACTTATTAGTATTTGTAAAAATCTCCATGAATACATGTATGAAGGTAAATACTGAAAACTAAGTTTATAATGTATTTTGTTATTTTTGCATTGTTTCTACTCAATTTGAAGGTGCCCAAATGAATACTTACAGGATCCCTTTTTGTCTAAGAAACATATTTTCAGATACAAAATTATTTTGGCTGTTCTACACATTGGAGTGTGAAATGGATGCATATTCTCTGATTCTGACAAGGACTCATTTTGAAGGATTGGAGCTGTTCCATGTCCTGAGTTGAGAGCTGGTAGCTGCAGCTCAGAGAGGGTGGAGAACGTCAGTTTGATGTGAGAGGTCAAAGATGGTGGGAAAGCCCTGTGGTTGTGGGGTGGGGCAGGCTGATGAGGTTTGATTTGAGTCAGATGGTATATGCCACTTGCTCTTAAGACTTGGCTGACTGACTTGATGTTTTCTAGAGCAGTTGACTAGAAGGAGGTCATAGCAGTAGCCTCTTTTTACTCAAAGGCCAACCAAATCCCTGTCCAGGCTGCTCACACACACACACACACACACACACACACACACACACACACACACACACACACACACACACACACACACACACACACACACACACACACACACACACACACACACACACACACACACACACACTCTCTTTGACTACTTTTGCATAACTGTGATCGCAGAAAATGTAAATGGAATGCGAGCTATATTCTTCCAAGGTATCTCAGATGAAAAGTGTCTCATAAAAGAAAGAAATCTTTTCAGTAAAAAAACAAGTTCTTATGTCTTCTTTATCTGTTTCACTTTATTCTTTACTTCTTCCGTCTCCCTACATCACAAGAAGACTTTCTTTATCACAAACTACAATCATCAGTGCCCTCCTTTAATAGGAAACACAACATTGAGATGTGTTGAAAAATAAAATCCAGGTGGGAATTTAATTAAGCCTGTCCGCTTCTTACTAAGATCTGTGTAATTTCCAATCATACTCTGTAAAAACACAGAATAATGAGCCTCTGCTATCTTTTACATCAAAGACATAATTGACAATGTGATAAAAGCTCAGGACGACACGATCAAAACTCCTATTCTTACTGGAATCTTAAATTCTCCAAAATCCAAACCACATGTAAGGAGAAAGACAGTCCTTTATCATGAGCCAATTCTTGCATTTCAAACAACACTTCTTTCCTTTGAGATGTTTCCAGAGCATCCAGACATGCAGACATGTTGGGGCTTTTCAGTGAGAAAAGGTTTTCTTTGACATGTCTGTGTATTATATTTGCTTTATATATTTCATGCTTTGGAAGAGTACCACGGATGCATTATTTGCCTTGAGGATGTTGATGGAGAAGTACATGAAGGTCAAAAGGAGCTATATTGATAGGGTACCCAGAGAGGACTTGTGGTGTTGTTTGAGGAAGTCCGGACTTCCAGAAAAGTAGAATAGTGAATTAAATGTATGAGGGCAGCAGAACAGCAGTGAGGTGTACTACAGGTGTGACAAGGAGTTTAACGTAGAAGTGGGACTGATCAGGGATCAGCTCTGAGCCTCTTCCGTCTCCAGTGGTGATGGATAGGCTGCCAGATTGAATCGTAATGGACCATGATATTCGCCGATGACATTGCGATCTGCAGTGAAAGCAGGGAGTACGTGGAGGAACATTTGGAAAGGTGGCAGCATTGGAAAGGAATGAATGTTAGCCAAAGTAAAACAGAGTATTTGTACATAAATGAGGAGCAGAGAAGGACATGTGAGGCCACAAGGAGAAGAAATGGAAAAGGTGGAGGACTTTAAATACTTGGTGTCCGCAGTCCAGAGCAATGATGAGTGTGGTAAGGAGATGAAGAAACAGATCCAAGCAGGCTGGAATGGGTGGAGGAAAGTGTCAGGTGTCTTACAGTATGCAACAGGAGAGTCTCTGTTAGAATGGTCAAAGTTTAAAAGGGGTGAGGCCAGCCATGATGCACGGACTAGAACAGTGCTGCTGAAAAGAAAACGGGTATTCAAGTTGAATGTAGTAGAAATGGGGATATTGAGGTTCTCTCTGGGAGTTTCTAGGTTAGATAGGATCAGACATGAGTTCATCAGCCAAGGTTAGATGTTTTGGAGACGAAGTTAGAGAGAGCCGAATTCAATTGTTTGGAGACATCCAGAGGAGAGAGTATATAGGTAAAAGGGCATTGAGTATGGAGCTACCAGACAAGAGGACAAGAGGAAGATCAAAGAGAAGGTGGATGGATGGAGTGAGGGAAGACATGAGAGCAGTTGGTGTCAGAGAGGAAGATGCAGAAGATAGACTGATATGGAAAATGATGACATGCTGTGACAGCCTCTAATGGGACAAGTCAAAAGAAAGAGATTTCCAGACTCATATCAGCATTCAAATAGCTAAATACATTTATCTTAATCTGCAAAAGATCTATGCAATACAGTCCACATTTTGCCTTAGCTTGAGTGGTATTGCTGTTATTGCTATTTTTTTTATTTTTTTTTTAAATTGTGTGAGGTGACAATGTGAGAAACCTTCCAGACGATCTGGTCAGGGGCCAATGCCAGGCCCATTTATGGTCTTGTCTGTGAACTGTAATTTACACCATCACTTGATATACCACAACTGTCCAAGCAGCTGGATTGTATTATAGGAAGGATTGGAACATTGTTGTCTTCTACTGGATGAATCAGCGTGCTTTTGCGATACATTTGTTATTGTTACTGTTACTGTTATTATTATTTTTTGTTGTTAATCTGTACATCCAATATCTATTGCTTCGTCTGTCCGCTCCTGGAAGACGGACCCCTCCTCTGCAGCCTTCCTGAGGTTTCTCCCATCCATTTTTTCCCCTGTTAAAAGGGTTTTGGGGGAAGTTGTTCTGACCTTTGTATACTGCTTGTATACTGCTCGCAGTATACATGCAGTATGCAAGCAGACGGATATCGTCCATGTGCAGATTGTAAAGCTCTTTGAGACATTTCTGTGAATTTGGGCTATATGGGAATAAATAAACTTGAAACTTGAAACATTGTACACTATACAAAGACAATGACAAGACTTGCTGTTATGCTCAGTTTGTAACCATCTTCTCCCAGTGAAACCCTGCCTACAATCCTAAACTGACAACAGGCCTCCTGTGGACCTCAGTTTACCTTAAAAATACACATGTGTAGTCTTACATAACAGAAACCGTAATGTGAAAAAGGTGTCAATTCTTTGCAATAAATGAAACGCAGGTCTAATAGGTTATACATGAGTGGCATGGTGATGTTATGCGCCAGCTTTGGTTACGTCATGTTTGGGTGAGGGTCACTAGGAGACTGGTGAACAACACATTCAGAAGGAGGAAAGGGGTGGTGGTGGTGGGGTGTGTGTGTGTGTGGGGGGGGGGTGTCAGAGTGGAACTCAGCTTCTTCCTGTGTGGGAGTAATAAAGGCCCATTCCACCACCTCTGTCTTTGATGGACCTCACTCTAGTCACTCTGCATGACATCATGGCTGCATAGCTCTAATGGTTGCACAAAGGGCCTGTGTGCAGGGTCCCAAGACAGGAATTAAAGCTCTCTAATGTCAATCAACTCTCAAATGGATGGGGGAGGATTTTTTTTCTCTCAGAGGTGTCTCCAGGTAGCTATTAGAAGCTGTTTTAGAGACCACTTTGTTCCCGAATGTTGGTCATTCCAGGAACTGTAACAAATGTGTGTGATTCATTTACCATTTTGTGCAAACTTTTTTTTGGGGGGGTACAGAAAAACATGTGCTACTTTCTTATTATTTCTAAATTTCTTGGTTGCATACTACAATCATATTGTAGGAAGATGTACAAGTTTGTTGATTTCCTGTGACTCTACTTTCTTTTGTGGAAAGTGTTGTTTTTTATAAAGAAGCAGGAAATCATGGAAGAACAGAGAATACAATAAAGAAATAATGTCTATTTTTCTTTTAAAAGGAGAAAACAGCAGAGTGGATAGTTGTGTTAATGAAGTACTGTGAACAATGTAGTTTCATGTTTTCAGAAGTGTGCACTGCAGACAGTCACCATTTGTGCAACCAGATTATAGGCCTTCATTTGCAACCCAACATCATGTAGTGTGAAAACTCTTGTGACTGTTTGTGTGCTCTAACTTGTACAGTATGTAGCCCCACAGGAGGCAGGCCATTAATGGGTGCCAGGAATAATAGATAGAAACAGTAACATTAGGTTTCTAGAGCAAGTTTCTAGAGCCTGCTTTCCCCTTATTCAGGCTCTAGAGGCTGTGGTTCAAATGCCTTTGCCACACATTTTTATGTGTGTGTGTGTGTGTGTGTGTGTGTCTGTGTGGCCTTGTTCAGACTAGTCGCCTATATCTGATTCTTAGGCCATCCAGATTGATGTTGCATATCTCGTGTGTAGCTTGAACAGTCCAAATCGGATTTTTGGAGGATGGATTGAAATCACGTTTGGGAGGTAATTTCGTGTCGGACAGGGACAGAAGCGTCTTCAGTCTGAACAGCTCCAAACACTCCAATCGGATAGGACAGACCGTGACGTCATATCTGCGACGTGAGAGAAAGGCGCTAGAAGGAAGAGCGCCGAGCATTACAGAGCTGTAAAAAACAGAAGAAATTGACAATGTCTGGTGTGTGTGTGTGTGTTTTATCCACCTCTACCAGACAGTGATATTGCCAATATGCTCAGCTGACAAAACTTCACATTCGTCGTTATTGTTGTTGCCGCCGCTGCGGCAATTATATGACCTCACACATTATGCGCACTGAACAATGACTCCGCCCCGATGTTGTTGCTATGGCAGCCTGTCAGATCAGCTGATTATGTGGCCCAGTCTGAAAAAAAGCCAGATCGCATTTGGACACTTGCTAAAAACAGTGTGAACAGTTATCCCTAAAAATCAGTTATGGAAGGAAATCGTATATGATAACTGGGAAGTCCAGGTATAGTTATTTCATCTCCTAACATAGCAGATGCTTTACGCCACATTATTCACGTAATTCCTTTTGACAGATGCGCCTTGATTGGTTGTGCGCCGTGATTGGTCGGGCGCTTGACTGACAGGTAGTGGGTGGAGTTGGTGACAGTGTCAGACTTTTTCAAGTGAGCTTATTCAATATATAGGTGGGGAGATTTTATATATATATATATGCACACACACACACACACACAAACACACACACACACACACACACACACACACACACACACACATACATCTGTAGGGCTTTAATTAAATCAACACTGTCTGTGGACGATGTTTGCACTAAGTCATGTCTGTGAAGTGCAGCAGCTTTTAATAGTATGATTAATTCCAGTAGGCAATATGATGTAGGGAACAGCGTGTCCCCAATGCTGTGTTTCAGGACTGTGTCTGGATGCCATCCTATCCCAGAACAGGACTTATAACTGATAGAGATAGATTAAGATTGCAACTCGAGTCACTGGGTGAGATGGATAAACACAGAGACAACAGGCGGTAAAATAAAACACTCACATGGTGAGTTTGGAAAAGAAAAATAGATGATGAACACAGAGCTTTCAAGAATTGATAGACTCTCTGATGCTTATAGTTCAAAACATTCATTAATTACAATATTCCAGACCTTTGCTTGACAAGTTATTTGTTAGTGGTCCACTATAAATACATTTTGTGTTATAAGTATTTTTTTTCTTTTTACCAGTTTGCCTTTTGTCTTTCAGCTTCGCTCCCCTTAACAATGAACATATGCATTTCACTGCTATCAAACCTATACTATGCATAGAGTATTGCTAAGATCTCAGATCTCTCTCAGGCAGTAGAAGACAAAATAACACACACCAAAGTGCAATAAACACTGTAAAAACAGTTTTACCCAGTAAACTACTGATTTAGTTGTTAGTGGCCAGTAAAAATAGCAGTGAATGAAAGCTTGTATTATAGGAACCAAGTAAAAAACATTACCAGGCAAAAACATTTATAAGCATGAGGACTTGCTAGCAGATTTATCAGTTTGTAATCATGGACTGCTGATTGATTTGTGGGATGTAATCCATTGAAACACTCCTATTTTAAGTGGTGGTTTGACACTGAAATACTATTTGAGTTACTGCTGTATTGTATCCTGTTTGGCAAAGGAAATGGCACTTAGGAAACCATGATGAATGACAATTTTGAATATATGAAGGAAACACTTTTGGAATTGTTTTCCCAATTACGTTCCACAAAGAAAAACAAAATCTCCAAATTTTTATGTGTGTGTCAACTGCACACCAAGTTGTTATGTGTAACGATTGAGTGATTGAAACGGCTGTCAGTCTTAAACTGTTTTGTAGAGTTGCATGTATGGATGAGGTACTTTTACTTAGCTACACAGTCTAATCTTCACAGATAGATCTTGGTGCCCGCCAGGCTGTTCGGCAATACAGACTGTGTATTGCAGTTAATGATAATATCCTCTAGGTGTCGTAACTGCTCCTGCCTCTCAATTAACCAATTAAAAACATACGGTATATGTCAGTGTTTAATACTGTCTAAAATTATTGATTAAATAATAATGGAGAAGGTGGCAATTTTACAAGGGGGTGGTATTATTTTCCTTCTCAGTGAGATATTGTCCACCCTCAAGTTGACAACTGGTAACACTACTTGTAATACTTGTTTGAGTTGCAGTGTTTTCCACAGTTTCAAAATTCTAGAGTGTGTTGCTGCGGTATATCTGAACAGCAATTTATTGCATTCTAAAGTACTAGCGGGATCCCGTGGACATTCCACGATACAACAATAATATCAGACTTTGTTTTCTTTTTTTTCTTCGCCGTCACAAGAAAACAAACCTCTGTGTCCGACGAAGCAGTAACAGCTCCGTGCGTGTGGGACGGACGAACAGGAAGATGAAGGCAGCTTCAGCATTACGCTACGGCCATCCGGGTAGACGCCGGTTTAGTGAGTTCGGTGCTGGTGAATAAAGCATCTGGGCTCCCTACACGACAAACATGAGGTCCATCACAATCAAAGAATATAAACCGCTATGTTTGACGAAGCCAAAACGGCTCCGTAAGTGAGAGACATGGACAAATGTGAAGACCGGAGCTAACTCAGCTAGCTGCCCGAACTTCCGGATAGACGCCGGAAGCGTGACATCGTGAGGTTTTCATATGAGCTTATTCAAATATATACTGTAGGTGGGGGTATTTTTCTGTTGTTAGTTTACTGTTTGAGTCTGTTGACTTATTAACTATTTGCAGCTAATACTGTGATCACAATTTGAAAATGACATATTAAACTCCAGGGCTCATGCGCAGCAGTGTAATGGGAAAGCGCCTCAGTCCACTAGTCTGATGTCACTGATGCAGCTGCCCCACTGGGATCAGTGTGGGCATGCCAGACAGTCAGTTCATCACTGGTTATGAATCCTGAATGTTGCTAAATGATGATGTGCAGTTAATATATTTGTTGCTACTGTAAGAATTGTATAATGGTGATTATTCACCTAAGAATTGCAATAATAATAACAAACCAAAAATGTATGTGTGCAGACTACAGCACATGTTATTTAATGTTTTAAGTGAACACCCTGCACTTAACACCTGGTTTAAGTTTGACTTGGTTCAGCCCAAGAAAAAACTGAGTAACTGTTTTGCTTCGGTTCTGTCTCAGGTAGTCTTCCAACTCCCTTTTGTAACAATCCAAGAGCAGTACATATGACTTTATACAGAATGACAGGTAACTTGGATGGTTTATTTCCAAAAAGAGGAGAGAGTGCTGTTAGGATTCCAAGGCTTTACTGACTGGTGTGAGGGGAGAGTGTCCCCAGAGCTGCCATGTCAGTGGAAGTCAGTACATTGCTCATGGGTATAATGGTTTCTTCTTAAAACAACTTTTATTCTCAAGCAAAGCCAACAAGGATACTCCAGGTGTTATACTCAAGACACAACGCATAAAAGCCATGGAGGCAGTGCAATTAAAAAGAAAAGCACTCACTTTTATATGCACACAAACCTCTAAGGATGTCAAAAACACTAGATACTGACGTGCTGAGGTCAGGTAACAGCTGAATGCCACACTGCATATTCCCACTATATAGCTATAAGGCTCACTGTCTTCATGTCGCTGATAGTTTAAATATCCTTTTCACTCTAACAAAACTTACTGTCAAAGCACCAGCAGTGATTGTAATTATTCATTTTGTCTTTTGTTTCACAGCAAGGGGTTAATGTTGGAAATCTCAGCCCTGTCTAGAATAATGTCTGCTTCTGTTGAATTCCATCCACCGAGTAGAGGTAGAGGATGCGTTGTATTTGAGCTCAGTGGCAATAATCATGGAGCTGTTTTAAAGTACTGCAGACTTTGGAATGACTTGTGTGTTGCCAATGAACACGTCACAAATGCTTAATCATTAATAGGACACATTATATATAACATATATTAATTTAGTCAGGCTCTGACCTCACAAACCCCTCGGGGTTCTTTTTTAATTCAATTTAATTTCCTCTGCCAGCAATCTTGCAGTTTTTTTTTCCAATTGCGAACCCACATTGGGAAGCTAGTTTTACATGAAACACATCATACATGTCTCACAGTCAGTTAATTCAACTATGACACGTCAGTCAGGAAGCAACACATAATGTTGACACACTGAAATACACAACATTAACAACAGAAATCATTAACAGCAGATGACATTTATCTGTAAAAGGTTTTTATAGATGAATAAGCATTAAATTGTGTCTTTGCGCTTAATTATGTTAACTGGGTGATTCCATGCTCTCTTTGTACCACATTTTTCTTTTGAGAGATTTGAGAGGTGGGAGGAAGTTGGAGAGAACCCACGCAGACACGGGGAGAACATGCAAACTCCACACAGAGTGGGACTCGAACCCGGAACCGCCTTGCTGTGTGGTGACAGCGCTACCCACTGCGCCACCCTGACTCCAAGACATTTTAGAGTTGATCATAACTTCAAACACCATAATTAACGCACGGTTGGAGAATACATTGAAAGTTTTGTGTTGCCTTGGAGTTGTTATATGAGTTTATACCTGTTTGACTGATTCATTGTTGTTGTTGTTTTTTTTATTTGAATGATTTGAGTGATAAGGATTCCTCAAAATGATGAAAAGCCAATAATGATGAAGTTTGACTCGATGACATTCATTGATTTATTCATTCATTCCTCTTCTAACCGCCACGTCTGCCATCGCAGGGAGCTGGAGCCTATCCCAGCTGACAAAGGGAACATGCAAACTCTGCACAAAGCGGGACACAAACCCGGAACCGACTTGCTGTGCGGCGACAGTGCTACCCACTGCGCCACAGTTCCGCCCTGACTCCAAGACATTTTAGAGTTGATCATAACTTCTAACACCATAATTAAACCACAGTTGGAGAATGAACAGTACATCACAGAGAGCCGAGGCAGAGGACAGCAGCAGGGAAACCAGAAAATATGACCCATAAGGTCTGATCTGGTTTGTTATTCATCAACCACTGAATGTACTCGCTCAGTGACTTGTGCTAAAAAATAAGTAATACGTGATTTGGGTGTCTTTGTTGAAGACACCATCCACTCAAAAAAGAAGTTGTTGAACCAAATTGATTTTAACATCTTTAATGGTAAATGAAATTCATGACATGATGCTTTAAAGAAATATGCTTCGAAGGCAATGCATTCAGCACATTTTCTTAGGAAGAGATACACCTCCATGCAATCATAACTTTGTTCTCAGATTTAAAAAAAAAAAAAAACCTACATGGGATCATTTAGGTCGCATTAACACTCAGCGGGACGTGTTTTCATTGTTTCTTTATCCTGAGGGAGACTTTAAAACTCACATGACAGACTTACAAATGACCCTCAAATTCATCCACAAATAACCAATCCATTCTGTGGATTGTGTGCATTCTCACTTCCATGTGTCATTCAGATCCATAATAGTGCTGTAACTGATCCCAAGAGATGTCATACTGTAAATACACCCTAAGGGCCATGGAAGGGCCGACCCATAAACAACACCACCCTGTGTGAAACCCGAACCTCCGTCTCTTGCTGATACGTGACCAGATAAGACTCACAGACACACAAAGGGAAAAAGGATCTTTCGTAGTCATTCCTCCCATGCTTTGCGGTAATGCCGAGATAAGTTTGCTCTCAGAAGGGAATGATTGCCACAAAGTGTCAGGGGTGAAAGGTGTCACCTTTGGGGTTGGCTTTGTTGCTTCAGGACCTGTTCCTTATCTTCACCTCTCACCATTCCGTCAGTTAGATGTTGTCCTCTGTCAGCACCAGATTCTTATCCTACCCGCGCGGAGAATAGCAATCTTTTGGCCTTTTTTGTGTGTCTGGCATCTAAGCAAAATTCAATTTAAGTTTGAAATTAATAATGGTCCAAGGAAGGATTATAAAACAGAGCATGCTAATCCTGGCTATATCTCACCGCTGCGTTATGGAAAACCTTAGTGTTTTTGACACAGCATTATGAGAGAATACCATGAAGATAACTTTGTTTTGAAAAAGGTGCCCTTGAACTGGAAAGCAACCAGTGTTCCACATGAGGATTGCTCATTGAAGAGTGGCACATGAGGATTTGATGTCTCCTTTTGAAGTGCCTTTATGAGCAAAGTCTGTGCTCTGACTTTCTGAATCAAGCTAAGCCTGCCTTAAGAGGAGGCCTTCACGGTCTTCCTTCTTCTTTTATTTATCCTCCATTCACTCATGGTATGACTCTTTCCTTTGTATTTTACTGCCAGGTGCTGTCATAGCATACAAATAAACTACAGGACCTGGTCTGCTGACAAAAATGTTTCTATTAAATTTACGTCATTGTGAGTGGCATGTTCGAGACAACCAGAATCATACTAGATCTTATTTTGCTGCTTTTTTGTGGCTTTTGTGTTGTATTTATTGTGACATTTTCAGACTTTATGCTTGGGTATTACATTTGACAGCACAACAACTTGTCAGTGGTTGTTATTATCTGTTATTGGCATAAAAATATCCTTTAATGCTGTTTGGTGTAAAAACATTGTGGACAGATCAATCTATGAGAACACTGATCATTAGTTTGTGCTTTTGCACAGAGAAAATATGAATTTACTTATGTCTCATCATTTTATTAGAGCCTAATCAACCCATTTCAACCTCTTCAATGTGCGGTGTATGTTAACTAACATGTAAACTAATAAACTTTACATTTTATAATATTAATATATTCATGTAAGGTTACAAACAAGTGTAATCGCACAATTTCCCCACTGAGGGACAATAAAGGATTATTATCTTAAATTTATAGAAACGAACACCGAGCTGTTTACCAATTTGTAACAATCATGTCTCACCACACTAACCATATTTCTGATTTATTCTACTCTTTCATACATTTGCTGACGTCCACTATCCTCTGCCCCCCAGGGTAACACCCATTTGACAAAATATTATTTCATCACCTTTTATATGTTTGGATATTGCAGCGTTATGCTGAGGCCAGCGGGTTGCACAGGACATATAATCACATATATCAATTCTGTGCAGAATCTGACACCCACAAGCAGGCAGAGACATCCCTCTGTACTGGATGTACCATTTGAATGTCTTTCACAACATGTTATGTAACACTTACAGCACATGAAACAGTATTATTCAGCTGGAGCATTTCAGCAGATCGTGTTGTACATTGTACTGCAGGGAATCTGGCGTCCTACATTTCCTTTCCTTGATGTTAAATTCCACTCATTTGTTTCTTTCCCTCGGTGTAGAAGTTTGATGCCAATGAAAAAACACAGACAGCGTGGGGGTGGTTGTCAAAGGGGTTTCCCAAGATGATTCAACTGTATGCACAGTTCACATACCTCCTTGTGAAGGGTCACATATGTGTTTTATGGGAGTAAGAATGTATTCTATTTCCAGAACCAGTCATGAGCCGCTTTAATCCCCCTGCTTTGCCTCAATTGCTGTGGGCAGAAGAGAAAGAAAGGCCCCCCAGCGTGCCCACCCCACTGTGGGGACCAATGTTGCTAAGATTGAATTGCAGCTTTACTGAAAATAGATTGTGAGGAGAAGAGTGTTTTCTGTCAGGAAGGCAGTGGGTTTGAAAGAGACATTATCAGCAAAGAAGATAGGTAGCTCTGTTAGCACTGTGCTACTGGAAAAAGACATCGCTCAGGCATTTACTGAGGTAGGACCTCATGATGTGCATGTTTTCGCAAGTGGTTAAATGTGCATACTGTAGATGTGGGTGTGTACACATGCAACAAAGCTGAATCCAAAGGAATGATGCAGTTGTGTAGGTATCGTTGAGCCTTGGAGGCACATTAAGCATCTCAATTCTGTGACAGAGGCATTTTCAGCACCACACTGTATTTTCCCTACATAAGGTGAACAGTAATACATGTTGTTGTACTTTGCATTACTGTTTGTACTTTTTGTCCTATCAGCTGTTCATTTAAAAATTGCAAATAACACATTTAGTTTACTTGGTTGATATGTTCAAAGTATGTCCTCTTTTTTTTAGGTTTTAGGGATTAGGGATGTTGGGTTTTTTTTTTTTGCTGAAGTTGATGGTTTCAGTCTGTGTTATTGTAAACAGGATGTAAATAGCAGGCTATGGGTAGGTGTCAGGGTGCTGATTGAAGGTTTTATGGGATGGAGGGGTTTGACCTTTGAAACCTGCTCAACCCTAAAAAAAAGGATCCATCTCTTACAGGCAAATATTGAAACTCAGCTACATTTTTATTTTATTTTCTTAAATGTTATATTGTAGTCTAGTCAGCTTCCCATGTTCCTGTGACATCACGTATGTCATGCAGATTTTTTTTGGCAATATGTACAAAATGATGCATAAAATGTGTGGAAATCTGCACCAGGGACTGGAATATTTCACACAGTGTAAGCATATCGTAACCGCAAGCAAAAATGTATAGCTTTTCTGGAAATTTTATATCTTTGAAGCATTTTAAGTGGAATAAAATATGACAGAGTAAGGTGAAATTAAACGCCAGGAGCCACCGCAGGTACCTGACAATGTACACCTGTCAGTGCACGATGGTTGGTGTGTGTGTGTGTGTGTGTGTGTGTGTGTGTGTGTGTGTGTGTGTGTGTGTGTGTGTGTGTGTGTGTGTGTGTGTGTGTGTGTGTGTGTGTGTGTGTGTGTTTGGTGAATTTGTGCATTCTGCTCAATGCATGACCTCTCTTAATTCTGCTAGGGTAAGAGAGGTCATATTCATGAAAATTGTGAAATGTGAAAGTTGACAGAAAGGGCTTGAGATTCAGTACTAATCTTTTAATTTTACAACATACACAGATACTTCATGTTATTGGTGCACACAAGTTATTTATCCCATTGATTTGGTATTCACTTGTTATGATCATTACTCCGGGGTGCATTGGCATCGTGCTCAGAATGTCCCTTGCCTCACGGCCCCAGCCATCCATAGACCCCAGCACCCTGCGACCCACAACGGTGGAATGAGCAGGTCATGAAAACAATCATTACTTAATGTAGAATTTCAGAATACAGTAACTTTCAGCCATCCTGGTTACCCTGAGTAGTATTTTGGACTAATAATTCATTGATTCATTCATCATCTTACCGCTGTAGTGGGTTGTGGGGAGCTGGAGCATATCTCAGCTCACTATGGGCGTTAGGTGGGGGAAACTCCGGCCGCAATGCCAGTGCACCGTGGACACAGGCAACCACTCACACACCACGGGCAATTTTGGAACGGCCAATTAACCTGAAGTGCATGGTTTTGGAGGTGGGAGGAAGCCGGAGAACTCAGAGAAAACCCACGCAGACACGGGGAGAACATGCAAACTGCACAGAGTGGGACGCAAACGCAGAACCCAGAACCGCCTTGCAGTGCAGCGACAACGCTAACCACTGCGCCATGGTGCCACCCTGGACTAATTATGACGAGAATAATTTGTATATTATACCAACTCTAACCGCTGCATCATCAAAATAATAACTTTAAAGCGTTTGTTTAAATTAATGAATAGAGTATACTCTTTGGGGAGTTTTGGAGCCACATCCATATGGTGTTTTCTGTAGCTGTTTGCATGATATAGCTCATGTTTGAGAAAGAGCATTCTCGGCTGTTGTGTATACACATGTATGTGGATCATGGTAAACACAGAGGTGACTCTCAGTCTCATCATTCCAAAAGCAAAATAGTTTTTTCTCACGCAGACATCCACATGGCTGTTCTTCTTTTCGACAAGCTAAACCTAAAGCTAATATAAGGATATGGTTCTTTGTATTGATTTTATTTATTTTTATTTGTTGATTGTAAAATGGACTTTGTGTAATCTTTTACGGTGACCTTGAGTGTCTAGAAAGGTGCCTTTAAATAAAATGTATTATTATTATTATTTCTCAGGAAACACAAAGATGTACCCAGATCAGACATGATAAACTTAATAAAAACTGGTCTTTACATATGAACCCATGTGGCGGCTCAGTTTTCAGGGATCCAGTTGTCTGAATACAAGCCATTTTTTCCTCCAGTGTAATGAAGGCATCATGTTAGATGCAGAGATTGGAACATTCCACCCCATGGTTTTTTTTTTTTTTCTTTTTTCAGGAGATGGTTTTAATAGTTAGTTTAATAGTTCTGTTCCATGAAATACATTTAGTGTAATTGGATAATTTCCACCATACCCTTTAATGTTTATCAGCATGGTGCTAGTTATAATAATTAGTCTCCTCTTGCTCTTCACTTTTAGCAAGAAGCAAGAGAAGGCACATTGAGATTAATATTTTCACTGCTGCCTTTTAACAGAGGGAGGGAGACAGCAATTGAAGTAAGACTTAAGGCTGCAGTTGCACCGTTGTTAAAACAAATTCTCTGTCTTTATTCGTCTGTACTATTAAATTTTGCATTGGGGTTTTGCTAGCACTGAACATTTGAGAGCCAGCAGGGTTTGTTGAGAGTATGAATAAAAGAGTTCCTGGGGTGGAGTGGTGCAGGATCCTGCTGTGCCAGATTTAGATCTGAAATAGGAGGGAGGAGAGAGATGGCAGGGGCCTAAAGAGCTGCTGCCAGAAATATTGACCTTCTGTATTGAAATTTGAAATCATCATAGCATCATATTCATCTTCTGCATTTAGCAAATGGTTCTCTATGATGGGCAGAAAATAACCCCTAAGATTTAATCCTCTTATTTATGTGTAATCAAACCCTGTCTTTACTTATCAGCCTTGACTCTCAATAGTTAATGCCCACAGTTTATAGTAACACACCAGCTAAGCTGTGAGTATTGCTGTAAATGATGCTGCTGCTTGTGAGTTCAGGTGAAGTGATTTCTTTACCCCTGCTTGGTGTTTGTGTGTTGATGTTCCAGCTGAATTCTCCGATGAACTCAGTCAGCAGCACAGAGGATATTAAACCACCACTGGGCCTGAACGGCGTGATGAAAGTTCCCGCCCAGCCCTCGGGCACAGCCCTGTGTCTTACCAAACACATCTGCGCCATATGTGGGGATCGCTCCTCAGGTAAGTGAAGTGAAATAAACTGATGAACAATTGAATACATTGTCCAGACAGGAGGCATTGCACAATTATGGTACAATCCTTGTTGTTTAAAGAAAAAATTGGAACACTGTGTAAAATATAAGTACAAATGTTGTGCAATCATTTTATTGGTGAGTCTTTGTTGAGAATCTCACAGCTTTTTGCACCTAGTCTGTGAACCTAGGCATAAGAAAATAATCAAATTCACAGTCTATATGCTTAAGTAAAATATTAATTTAAAATGTTAGTCAATGAATAATAATCCACAGCATTATGCCTAAAATAACTGAGGATGATTATTTAAATATTGTGTGTCAAAACCAAAGAGGAAATCCAGGAAGTGTATTGTATCCTTGAGGGAACGGCTGTCAGAGCTATAAAAGTAATTTCCAAAGAGCTGGGACTACAAAAGACTCCATTATTACTGAATGAAAAAAAAAATGTTGGACTGCCCAACGTCTTAAAAAAGCTGGTGCTCTAACCACACTGAGAAACCTCCAAAGAAGATCCAAAGATGAACTTTGGTCAGAGAACGGCTACATGGACAGCTCTGGCACAAATACGATTGCAGTGGGACATGTTCCTGGAAGGACAACAGTCAGAGGAATTCTTCATAAATCAGGGCCAAATGGCAAAGAAGCCAGGAGGAAGCCACTCCTGGCAAAGTGTATTGAAGGGCAGCACCATAAATGCACATGAGAGAGACTGAATGGTCTGAAAGGCATTGGATGGGTTGATTAGACCAAACCTCAATTCAGCACTGACTGAAATAGAAAATCTCTGTGTCATAGAGAAAGCGGGCACACCCCATCACCCATCTCACAGCAACACTACTTTTCTTTTTGCAGAAAATAAGGACTGGATTTTATACGTGCAACAGGCTACCAGGTTATTTTCATGAGGACTTTCCAGGGACAAGAAAAAAATTAGATTTTTAAACAACAAAGCCTTATTGGTAATTTAAATAGTTTGAATCCCCCCGCCCTATACAGGATAAGTGGTTACAGAGAACAAACGAATGAATGAATGAATGAATGAATGACTGCATTGTCTTTCAGGATTGAGAAAAGGAAATGTGCTGTACATGACATTGCTCACCAATATCATTATACTCTAGGGTCCCCTTAATCATTTCCCATCATTTGTTCTAGAGCTGGCTCAACCACCCCGACCACAAGAACATTCTATCCATGGCTAATGGTCAGCCCAGGGCTAATGATAACAACAGATCCTCTTTTTCAAAGATGTTGATCTCATTGTTTCCACACCGTCAACAAATGACCCTGTGTTTAAGAGTTGTCTTTTTTCTTTTAGAAGATAACCATGAAAAATGTTCAGCCCCGGGATGAAGCTGGATATCTAATTCATTTGGAAGTTTTTTGTATCGACCTACATCGTTGTTACTGTGTGGACTCAAGGGGGAACATCAAAACAATGTTTAATAGCAAGTCACGCTACATTTAACTACTCTCAGAGGCTTTGTCTTCTCGGGTGGTCTGACTAGAAATGAGTCAGCAAACAGTTTGAGCAACAATGGAGAATTCAAATGAAATTCATCTGTCATAATATGAAAAGAAAAAGAGTTGTTATGAATCTGCATGAACAGAACCATGATAAAAATCCATGAGGGTCCCCTGCAAGTGACCTTCCAGCAGGCCCCTCTTGTCTTTCCTATTAACCTCCAGCATAACCTCATTCACAGTCTGTTCGCTTAAATAGCTTAATCATAATTGCTGTAATGCTGCCTCTCATGCTGGTTCATTTGTGCCGCTTGTGCGCTCACACATTGTCTCAGGCTATGAAGGTTGCTGCACTGTGGTCTCCTGAAAACCTGCATCCTGTTACAGGACAAGTTGACAGCAACTAATGTGTCTTCTAATAATAGGTTGAGGTGTTGCCAGTAAACTGACAACCAAACATCTCAATTAGACAACAGGTCACCAGGACCAGAGGGAAAAGATCAGTCCCTAAAGCTGCTGGAGGTGTAGGCATTAGGTAACTCTCTCTCTCTCTGTCTCTCCTCAGGTAAACACTATGGGGTTTACAGCTGTGAGGGCTGCAAAGGCTTCTTCAAAAGGACAGTGCGTAAAGACCTAACCTACACCTGTCGTGACAACAAGGACTGTGTCATTGATAAGCGCCAGAGGAACCGCTGCCAGTACTGCCGCTACCAGAAGTGCTTAGCCATGGGCATGAAGAGAGAAGGTACAGCACATACCGTTGAGGATAAAGCCCGATTTACTAATTCCATCCAATTTCCCCTTATCCACAGAAATACACTTTTTAACATATATGAAGGCCATGTTTTAAGAAATGAAGGAGCACTGCAAAACTTTTCATGGCCATATTTCTTATTTTAATTTATTTTTAAACATACATAATACCTGTTTAGTACCGTATGTAGTCATGTCTAATGTAGAGTGTTCATCTTTATCTCAATTTTTTTAAACTTTCCAATATTTTCTAATAGCCATTTATTAGAACAGGCAGACTCCCATGATGGTGTGGTTTCATACTAGTGGTATGAAAAAGAAGATGCCAATGCACTCACTGTGACTTCAGATCAGTTCATTTAATCATGTTCATTTCAGAGAAAACAGCAACAGCCAGTAGAAATGTAGATACAGAACAGGACACACTTTCCTAATCACCTGATATTTGACGTTAAGTTAGGGCAAAGTTCTCTTGGCCCGTATCCACCAAACAATTTATTTCTTTGTAGCTGGGATTAATTTGCTGTGCATTACAGTCACATGCTTTCCTCCAGATACTTTTTTGTACAGCAGCTACGCACATTTTGACATCAGAGTATGCTGGGGATGCCTTTGAGGTCAGATATTCACTAACCACTGGAAGTAACTTAAATGTAGACTTAAATGTTTTTGTCTCACTAGCATTTCAAGAGTTTTAGTTCCCCGTCACGTCATTTCACCGATTCCACAGGGGAATACTGCCCTTTTTTACACTTTTTGCAAAAGTAAAATGGCAGCAATTTATGAGGACAGATGAAAACTTTGCATAGGTTAATGCTGACGTGACAAACTTGGTAAAATGTTTCAGGCTAATGATGTTGGCCTAGCTATTATTTATGCTAAGTTACTTGCTTATTGCGCTTTAAGGATGGAAAAAAAAAATTCACTCAATTATTTTCCCTGTTATTATATATAATCCCTGGATTATTATTAGTTATACTGTATTTTCATTGTACACATGGTTCAACTTGACATTAGACATGAAAGATCTTTGAGTAGTGTTACACTTAAATCTTTAGTATCAAAGGCCTGCATTACTGTAAAACCTGTTCAATATGGATATATTTTTAATTAACGCTCCTTGAAGAATGGAAGGAAATTTCAGTGAAAGTCTGTCTACCCACAATTCTGATTATATTGTTATGCTACTCAAAATATCTTCCCAAGGTTGGCAATGTTTTTTAATTTAAAAATGTTCAGGGATTTTCAGAAAATAATACATTTAGTTGTTGAAGCACTGCTGGTTGTAGAAACCAAGTTTGGGTTTGTTGGATAGTGCGGTCCTCAGGGATTGCATGAAAAAATAGAGCAATGGAGTTTCCTAAACTTCCACCTCCTTTGGATCCTCTGGATGTCTATTTTTTTTGCTCTCAATTATTTGTATAACGTGGGAGTCTTACAGGATTGCCTACCTAATCTGGAGACAACTTATTTTCACACCCCAAATGTCTTGTTCATGTATAATTTTTCAACATAATCAAAAAGTAAATTTAGTCCAAATAATCAAATTAAATAATACTGTATAGCTGCCGCATAGTAAGACCACATTCCTCGAAGTTAAGGCTGCTGGTCTGCTGCACGTACTGCTCCTGTCCTTTTCAAATGGATGCAGAAATCTAATCAATCTTGTGTCAATAATCAAGCCACAAATTCGGAGCATGGAGCTGTTGATGGCAGGCTGTTATACATATATTTCGTTAATTTAATGTCTTTGTTCGTGCCAAGGAATTAAAATCAAAGTGAAACAGGCCTTTGTTAAATCACTTCACCTACTACAGCAACAGCTAAATCAACAAGGACATAACTAACCATTCCAAGTTCAGTGGAGTTACTGATTATAATTTGGATAGTTTTTCTGACAGCAAAAAAGGCTAATTAGTTTCTGGCTCCAGTTAATATTTTTATGCTTCAGGAGCCTTGTAACGTATTATCTAGCACATTTAAGGACATTAAAGGTTCCCTTTGATCATTAAATGATAAAAGGAAAAAAAATACAACAATCATTCATTCATTTTCTGCCGCTTCATCCGCCGTAGCGGGTCACAGGGAGTTGGAGCCTATCTCAGCTAGCATAGGGCGTGAGGCGGGGGACACTCCGGGCACGATGCCAGTGCACCGCGGAGCCACACACAATGACAGACAACAATCAGTAACATCAAATTAAATTATGTTTTCCAACACATAGATCCTGCATCTCTCTCCCCATGGTTTAACCACCACACTTGCAGAATAGTGGAAAAAAGGGAAAAGTGCACTGTTATTAGTCTAATAGTCGTAAATGGGAATGTTTCAGCACACTTTATTTAGTTCAGCTATGTTGGTATCCAGAAACACACTACATTAGCAGTTGTTCTTGGACGTTACTTTAAAGCACTACAAGGAATTTTAAAATGATGATGAAACACCACAGACAATGCAGATACCCCTGTATGAACCACATATGAGATTGGAGGAGCCTTGAGTTACATTTGTCAGGGCCACGTTTCACAGTGAGACACTGCTAACCAGTTGAAATTAAGCAGGAACCAGTCTGAAACAAATACCTGCTAGCTAGATCCATATCTTTACCCTCTTGATCTAAAGTTGTAAAAACCAAATCATCATAAAATGTAACTTGCTGAGTTGCTACATTAAGAGAGGAAAAATATTTTCCATTAGTCTTGCTTTCAAACCTTTTATGACTGATGGCATCGACAGTACTGCACAGCTCTATCCATCAGTAATTGCAAAATCACACAATCTTGAAATTCACCCCGAAATCAGTCAGAAGCTTAATGTTGTGAAACATTTTTTAAACAATGAGCAAAAGCTCTGTTAAAAGCCCAGTGTGAGACATTAAGGTACACAAGAGTGTACCGGCATCTGCTTGAACAACAAAAAGCAATAAGTACTGTATTTCACCAATTAGGTCATTTTGGACTGGCTGCATTCTTCACATACTGTCATGGTAAATGAGACTGGCTGTTAGACATTGCGGAAGAATGTCCTCAGGTACTTCTGTTTCTAATTCTGTACAGTAAATCACCTTCAAGGGTAGATTACAGAGAAAAATGTATTTTCAATAAAGGGTGGGACTGTCTGAGGGGAAAAGAAAACAGGCAGTGAGGTGTGGATTTTAACACTCCTTGAAGGTGTTAAAAATAATAACGCTCTTAGCACTGCCATTCTTTCTCACATTTAACAAATCAATCACTGCCTCTCACCATTACGTTCACTGTATCTAGAATCCAGATATCGAGAGCAAATCTTAAACAAAGTGATGTCCTGTTAATTCATGGAATGGAATAGCAAAGATGATGTATTCAGGAAGGTGCACGTGTGTAGAATGTAACTTCACTGATGACAGTGAACAAGGACAAAAGGTGCTTTTTGGAAATATGTATTTTCAAGCTACGGTATTCTGTCCCAGGACAGCTTGTCTTGACCTTTACTTGGCCTCCCCTTTCTCCCACTTTTATTTATGTCATTGTTGGGCTCTTTATTCCTTTCAAGGATATTATCATTTACTACCTCTCACTTCACTCGCGGTGCTGCCTAAGTCTCCCCCTGCACCCCGAGGGCTGTGGTTAGAGAACAAGGCAGCAGTAGCCCAAAAGGCTGAGCGAATCCACAGAAAAACAGGATTAAATGAATTTATGCTCTCCTAGTCAGGAGTGGAGAGGAGGAGGAGGGGGGTAAAGCTAACATGATTTCAGCCCTCCTCACCTCTCCCTGACTCCAACACAAGTATTCTACCCTTGGGCTGACCTCCACCACCAGACAGCAGTTCCTCTAAAATGGGGCCCCTTTCCCTCTCCTCCTCTAACAACTCCAGCTTCCCCCCAATAGACCATGTCTTCTGATTCAGGACTCGGAATAGAAACCAGAGTACGAGTAACATGAGCAGACAGATCATTCTGTGACCAAAGAGTGTGTGGAATTCAGAATTATTCTCCCAGTGTGTGTGTAAGCTTGGATGCTCATGTTGAAACTCCAAAAAGCCATTTATCACTCAGCACATCATGTCCGAAAGCCACTGATCCACATGGATGACAAACTTTTGAAAAGCCACGGTAATTTTTTTTCTGTGATGGCTTGAATTAAGTAAATTACAGGATTTTGAAAAGACAAAACTCACATGCATCTTTTCCATCCTGCTGGAGGGTGGTGGTGTGGTTTTGCCTTGGCTACAGTGAGTCTCTGTGTCTACTCAGTACACAAACCATTTCCTGTGTCTCCTCATCAAGTCAATCAGATGAACGAGCCATCACGGTTATGCTTCAAACCCTTTTTATATACATAGAAAAAAGAACAAGACAAAGTCTTCATTGATTTTCATTGAGGGATTTTTATTTAAAATGTTCTTGTGACTGTGCAGTCATAAAATGGTGACAGACAATATGATGCTTATGCTTCTATAAATGCTGTGTGTATAATCGAGCCGGCTGTTTGTCATTGAGCACTTCCTTACAACACATTTCTTAAATAACAATGCTGAAAGAAGTCCTCTAACATTTCCTGCACTGTACATAACGTTGGTCTGAGGCCCTAAATGAACTCCATCTGCTCTGTCAAAACAATTACTGATGATTGAACCCTCTTGGATATGTTTACTGGAATAATACATACAGGGTCATGTACTATTCACTGGCTTTCTGTGATTATCTGAAACGGTATGTGCAAAGGCCAACTCTGAAATTTTGTGACGTTAACCAGAGACTGGACTGTTTGTTGTCTTAAAAATCAGCAAGAATTCAAGGACTGTATTAAAAAGAACAGTCTGCTTTGGAGGGTGTTCCAAATAACAGCATGATTTTGCTGGACAAAAAAATCAAACAGTTTCCCTCCCAATGCAATTCCTCTTCCAGAATGTTTCGGGAAAAGAGCTGTGTTCAATATCTTGAATGAGATTTGGGCAGTTTTGTCACACCATATCGACAATACTTGATTTCAGATACTTTTAAAACAAAACAAAAAAACCTGTTGTAAGAACAGCAAGAATAATCTCACCACAGTGGATTTTCATATGAGTTGACGTTTTAAATAATTGCCAAATTGGTTCCAAAAATTAGTGCGTTCATCATTTTCTTTGGCCACTCTTCCATGAGCTACAAATTTGTTTGCACTGGCTCCAGGAAAAATACCTGTCTCATTAGCAGCTATGTGTCTGTCTTTTGGTGCTTGGCCGGTAGTACACCACTGATAATCAGTAAAATTTCACTGAGATACTAGAACAGGGGCTGATAATGGACAGAGTAAATCAAAGGACAATTAGCCCTCGTTACTCGCGGTTGATGTGTTCCAGGAACCACACGCGGATAACGAATTCCAAGATACAGCGACAAACTATTTATCTTATTATTTATGGTAATTTAAACGTTTATGAACCCTCCCCATACTGATATTAAACCATCTTCTGTCTGTATTACATTTTCCCACACTCTGATAGACTGTTTAAAGCACTTCTGTGGTGAGGATATCTGACTCTGACTATCAAGTTAACACTATTGATTAAAGCAGCTTTTACTATGGAGTTCCTTTCTTTATAACTTGACAGAACATTTGAAGCCTCTTGAAATGTTTTTTTTGTAATTAAAACCACATAAACTTGCCTTACTGAATCTTCCTTCTTCATTGTGTGAAAACATTTGTTTAAAATCAAGACAAAAAACAGCAGTAGTGACCGGAACCAGTTTTGTTACATGCAGCCGTTCAGGAGGAGCGCCAGCGAGCCAAGGACAGGAATGAGAATGAGGTGGAGTCCACCAGCTGCGCCAACGAAGACATGCCGGTGGAGAAGATCCTGGAGGCAGAACAGGCAGTGGAACCTAAAACTGAGACGTACATTGAGACCAACCTTGGTGTGCCATCAAACTCAGTGAGTCGGTATTTTCATACATTCTTTGGCAAATACATGCCATTTCAATTTGTAAAAAAATATTAATTTATGTTCATGTCCACTGATAAACACACACACACACACACACAAACACAAACACAGAGTTGGGGATCTGTAAGGTTTATTTGTGGGTTGGTGGGGTACATGCTTCTTACAAAGTCACTCCAGTGTTTAGTAGGGTATTGGTTTAACATGACTTTAAACCAGTGCTTCTCAAATAGTATGGTGTGACCCCCCAAGGGGGCGCAGTGGGATGGCAGGGGGGTCTTGTCTTGGGGAACGTGTTGTTTTTTTTTTTGCTTTACTTGAATAAAGTGTAATCACACATCCACTGCATTAGTTGGCAGTGGCGCTCTCATTGTCAGAGTGTGCACAGGGTTTAGTCGCTCTATGGTGTAGGGTTAGGCGATATGAAGTGCAGTAAACAAACCCTCAAGAGACAACATGGGGACATTTCTTATCAGGGATGGAAACAAAGTTGGGGCGGGTCACCCAAAAGCTAAGAAGAGAAAACATGAAGAAGTGTCGGTAGCGCTGGGCTTCACTGTAACTACAGTGGGAGACGAGGAGAGTGACTACCTACTAAAAATCCACGTTGAGGTGAAGTCAAGCATGTTGATGTGCAAATACTTGAGGGATTACTGTGTTCTCATTTTCAGACGCTTATCTGCTCATATATTCTTGTTTTGCTTTAAATGTATTAAAAAAAAACATACATACAAAATTTTGTCCAAACATTCTTTGTTTTCAACTGTTTTTCCAGTTGATTCTGTGATGGAGTTGAGGCGTACACTCTGCTGGTGCATCTGGTGAAGTTGTTGATGAGTTCTGATTGTAATTACCGCTTGTCCCCTCTTTTCTAGTCCCTTTGGAGGTGATGCTTGTTTTGCAGAGTACTGGTTTACCTGCTCACCTCCTGTGAGCTGCAAATTCAATTGTGAGTTTCCTCATCCTTCCCATCAGTATCAGCTGAGCAGCATGGGCTGTCTTTGACACAGAGGAGACTAAGAGTGATGAATAATTCAAGAGGCAGACTGTTCCTGAAAGCATCACACAAAGCCTCCACTTTCTCAGGAATTCTGCTAGAACATGAGAAACCACGGAGCTGTGCAACAGCCTACCGTAGGAGGCGTGGGGCAGGGGATGAGGCTGAAAGATAGAGGAGGGGAGGGACAGCTTCTTCAGGGTATTCATCTGCTTTGAGCAGGGAAATGTCCTGTGAAGTAAAAGTGGAAATGTGAATGTTGTTATGTGAGTAAATGGGAGCTATTTTGGGGGGCTAGATGGATATGTCAGAGATGACTGTTGACATTAGGAAGAGGGAGAAAGAGTGGGGAGTCATGGGGGAATAACCAGCTCAACACACTAATGCACTGAGTGTGTTTGGGTTTAGCCGTGGTGAGTCCCCTAATACCAACGGCCTGCCGAACAGAGATGAGAACGCCATTGATACAGACGGATTTATGCAGTTGAGGATTTTATAGTTTTTCAACCAGAAGTGGAATCATGTAAAGATTTCATAAAGTTATCAACCTGCATAAGACAGAATTATCCTCAGTCCGACGATGCTTTTGTAATTAATTACATTTTGTTTAATTTAGTTTGATTCATGGGTTGTAGATTATAACGTTTCGCCAGTTCTTTTAATTGACAAATTAAACATTTAAAAATAAAAGGTATTTCAATATTATTGCTGTAGTGTTTGACAGAAAGGTGATGAACCTTATCCTGTTGTTGCTTAAAAACAATTGAGCGTTTGAGAAGACACCCTTTAAAACCCAACCATGACACCATCATCTCTCACCAGTTAACCTGTTTACATGTGAAATGAAAAAAGCTTATTACATCTGATTAGGAATAAGCAATTAGTGACAAATGCCATTAAGTAAATGAGCTAAAGCAAAAACTCAAATATTCAACTCTAGATCTCTGGCCGCCTCTGCCTTACAAAAGAGCCAGATTAAGGCTTTTATTTCATAGAAAGTCACTTTGAATCAAAGACCAAACATCTGTTTAGCGCCGCTATGGACTGGATTTGATGATGGCCGTTCCTGATATTAGTATTGAAAAAAGCTCAGGTTACCTTGTAGCAATGCCAGGAGGTTTGTTGTCATGGTTGCTGCACTAGCAGGCTAGTTCTGTTCTGCTGATTTTCACAATACTGTGAGGAGACAGTAAGTGGTTGGAGAGGTTGTGTATCATGTAGTATATCTAAATGAACAAAACAAAGGAATAAAGAATAAGAATACATTAATAAAATAGTTCATTTCTCTCAAGTATGGGTAACCTTTGTTAACCTTTGGTAAACAAAGAAGCACAACTCAAAATTCTACTTCTGGCTTTACTGTAGAAACAGATATTTTCTCCTCCCGACACAGACTTTGGAGACAAGTTCTTATTTTCCACAAGCTGCATTCAGTGATGCAGACGTCACATTGTTATCCACATCAGCGGTTTAGCTGAAGTGTTTCGATCACAGACGAAACAAATGGACAAACACACTGTGAATGCTGAACACATGCGTCACCGGATTCAAATCTGGTTTCTCTAAGAACCTCAAGGACTCAGAAAAGAAAAGCAAAAAAACAACAACTTGATAACACATACCCTATAATGTGAACATTGCTGCTGAGATGCTATGTCAAAGCCACGAGGATGTATTGTCGCCATTCTTTCAATGACCTATAATGAACCCTAGAAAAGAGTATTTCAATGCTGTTGTAAAGACGAGGACCCTGTCAACCCTCATGAGATGTGCATTAATATGAGTGTACAACGTGACTAGGCATTCACCACCGTCTGGTAGCCGGGGTCTGGGCAGCCTGAACAGAGTGTAGTTATCTCATGGTGACCTAGAACAGGAGTTAAACAGCCGTTAGTAATGCACCTTCAGTCAGGCATGAGCGTGACTTCTCTTAAGGAAAAGGAGGTGGCTGTATCCATGTTCCTGTCCTTCTCTGCCTATGCATTATTTGACAATAGCTTCTCTTTCAACTTGCCTTCATTCATAAGAAAGTTGACTTCCTGATGTGATCCTCAAGCTTACAGAAGGAATCACTGTTGTTATTTAGATGATAGAAAGCTAATAAATCATCGCTGCACCAACATATGAGAAGTTTCTTTTTCACTCAAAAATGTGGGACACTTGTGTTATATATATATTAGATTATTCACTCCAACCTCTATGAGCATCCAATTTTCTCTCGGTTGCCACGCTAGTATCGCCTGATTCAACTAGAATAATGAAAAATTAAAAGGCAAATCTTTGACTCCCCTTTTTAAGTGATGAAATTTTCATGGGATGGTATGCAAGCCAGGCATTTCTGTAAGTTTTTGGAATGATTGGCCTCGGTGTTTTAGTGTAGTAAAGGGACTAAAACCCTTAGTTGCTTTTTCATTACAGATATTATCTGTAGAAGAGGAGTCAGCTCTTAAAATTATTTGTATTTCTGTTGATGGAGGTCAAACTTATCCTCCACTGTGGCCCTACAACATCCTGAATGCTGCCCTGTGACTTGATCAGTAAGTACAGTAATGTGACGCCTGATTGTTGTAGACCCTTTGTAAGCTCTTCTCCCTTGTCATCTCAGCAGACAGAGGCAGAGAAACCAGGTCAGTGTAAACATGGCTAAGATAGCCATACAACATTCATGAGGCTCGCCATGTTTAACGAGAACCCTGGGACTTGCATTCATACAAGGAGGGGTGGCTCAATGTTGTGAACGACGGAGCTTCTTTTTTTTTTTTTTTGTCTTTGTTTTGGCTAGGTCTGCCCTTCTGAATGAATTACCCGAATATATTAGTGTTTTTAGAGGAAATGCAACTCATGAAAACTGTCGCACTGAGCCAGGCCATCCATGTCTCCCACGGAGATCACACGCTGAAATATTCATAGGGACCCTGTTTTCTTTCTCACCCTGAAGAAAAAAGAAGAAGTGGAGTTTTCACAACAGAATAGGCTTTGTGTCTGGTTTAAGTTTTTCATATCTGTGATACTCTGCAGTCAATGTGAGTTTCACACCATAGGGAGGGAGAAGAAGGGAGAGTCTTTGGCCTGCCTTCTATAACAGGAGGATGTGAGTGGAAGGATGTTTCTCCCTTCATCTTTAACTAATCTTCTCTGGAGAGCCGCAGTTGATGTGGGGATCCTCTGAGCTTTTAGCATCGATCTGTGGGATTTGGAGAAGGAAGTTAGGGAGAAGTTTCTAATGTTTTCTATAAGAGTTCACACAGGGATGCTTTGAATTTAACGGTGTTTACTTGATTTAAATTTATGCAAACCACATGCTCAAACTCTTTGTTTACACATATCAATGGTATACACTCCTGGGATTAGGGTAAATTACTTGTCAGACGTTGACAGTGTTGCTTAGTTTTTCCCCTGCCCAGATGGATTTACATTTTGGTGACTAAGTCATAATGCACTGTATATGTGTTACATTATTATTCCACCGCTGCTCAGACTCCCCGTTGGTTAAAGAACTGTTCTTCTCAATCTGATTCATCAAGACAGTTAAGGACAACCAGTCTTTGTCTTTGAACGTGTTCTTTATTTGCAAGCAATCATTATCATCTCTAAATGAAAACTACTATCTAAATTAAAAAGACAGAAATTTACTCTTTATATTTTTAGTGGAATTATGATTTTAAGTCAGTCTAGCTCAATCACTAGTCAGCACTTATTAAAGTACTCTGCATTGCATTGAATTCAAATTAACTAACTCCACCTTGGATATTCATCATGGGACATAGATAATTATTTTGTAGATCTTTAAATGATGCTCATGTGTATAAAATTTTGTGATACTAGTTTAAATTCTTAGTGGGTGCTGTCTCTTTGAATATTACTTTAGGCGACCAGAAAGCCGTTCTTACCCAGATCAGCTTACAATTTCTTGACAAGTTTCCAATTTTTTGAAGTGTCCAAGCATTCAGGCACCATAACATACTGTATACTCCCTGTTTCTTGGCAAAACATAAAAATTCCTTATGTATGATTTCACCTTGCAGGTTTTGTGTAAACTATTCATAAATTTTCATTATTATCATTTTAATACTCTACCGAACTGATTTTTACCAAATTCACCCTTGATACTGATGTGATACACTTGTACAAAAATTCACACTCCAAGGTAAAATTTTTTTGCAGGGGATGCCTTTTTTTATACATGTATTATTCAGTCTCAAAAAATAGCAATGTTCAAAACAATTTATGGTGATGGTGCTCGGAAATAAACTAGGTCATTCAAACTATGATATGGATATTGATCAATAACTGGACTAGTAACAGACTAAGTTCATTTTGCGAGTCTCTTGGTCTGAGGGATAGTCAGATAGTCCTAAATAGTTTTACTGGGAGTAAAATAAGGATATTTGCTGAGTGTAAAGTCTTGTACTACGTGGTGATAAAGTCCCATTCAGGCTTTTAAGTGCTTATTACATTGTGAAGTGTCAGTAGAGTAGAATATAAGAAGAGCCTCTTGAGTTCTGTTAGCTGTCCAAAAGACTGATTTCTGTTTCAGCTAAAAGGTCACCAAAGAAAGTCTGTTTGGCAGCTTTCTGCTGGCCGGTTCAAGACCTGTGTCGAGCAAGAATTTCAAAAATGTACCTGAAATTTTAACTTCTGAATTTGTGTTGTCCTGCAGCCCAACGATCCAGTGACAAATATCTGTCAAGCAGCTGACAAACAGCTCTTTACCCTGGTGGAGTGGGCCAAGAGGATCCCTCACTTTTCTGAGCTGCCACTTGATGACCAGGTCATCCTTCTACGAGCAGGTACGTCATATTTACCACGGAAGTCCTTAAAAACCTTCATTTTGTGAGCAAATAATCTAATAATAAAACAAAAACACAGAATAAAATGTTCTTGGTCGTGTAGGAAATTGCATTAAGGAACCCTTTTGAGGGAAAGACGTGAACTGAACATGAGTTAGAATCTGGTACAAATGTGCTCAAAAACTGATAATGTAGTCAGACATCATCTTGTTTTTTTCTCTTTGGTATTTTAGGACAAATAATGAGTATTACTGATCAGAATCATACACTGAAAATATTACGTTTTACATGAAATAAATTATTTTGGTAATATTTAATGGTTTCATCTTTAGTAAACCTGATTATTTGATGGGAGCATGTGACTAAGATAGCCACACCCACCAATACCATTTCTTTGTGTTATGTGTTGATTTTGTGTGAAAAAAAAAAGCCAGCCACTCAGCATCACAGAGACCTAAAATCACTTGGGCCCCGCCCCGTCCACACGATGAAGGATTTTTTAAAAAACGCAACTTTTTAAAAACGCATCGAAAACGATTTGTGTCCACACGACTGCGTCCACATGTAAACGCACCAGTGCGTTTTCGAAGACGGCTATAAGCATGCCAAATCATGTGGTGGCATGGTATTGAGTCAAATTTTATCCAATAGGAATCCTCCGTGTTTTGTTGTCACAACACACGGGCCCATAAATATGACGTCACAGCGGTTTTCGTCGCAGGCAAGGCGTCAGCGTTTTTAAAAAGTTGCGGATACGACGTCCACATTACAACACAGACCCAGCGTTTTTTTAAAAAATCCACCTCGGCCAGCGTTTTTAAAAAGTTGTGTTTTCGTTCCGGATATCTGCGTTGTCGTGTGGACGGAAGGCGTAAACGCAACAGAAAAGTTGCGTTTTCAAAAAATCCGTCATCGTGTGGACGGGGCCCCAGTAGCATCACATGCAAAGAGGTCTTCTGGGTTCTTTCAACTCACTGTCCTTGCTGCCTGCCTGTCTATCCAAATTACACCATTATGTTCTTAACCCACCTTGAGGGAAAAACAGACTGCACACCCATCCTATGGTTAAGCACATATATGATGGAGATACTTCAGCAAAGCAGAGAGAGATATTATTGTGTAGAGCTCATCTCTTCTCCACTCTCAGGTTTTCTATAAATAACCACTTTAGTTCTGCTGTATAACACATAAAAGCTTCCCTCCTCTAATGCCCAACTCAACTCAGGGGAGAAGAGGCGAGTGTTGCCAGGCAGAACAGTTAAAGGAGCCCTGTCACTCAAAAGGTGTCTTGTGTCTCCTGTGCGCCCTGTGTCAAGCCCATGCTTTGGCACTTCAAGTCTGTTGTCGTTATTGTGATGGCAGGCGCGGTTCATCCCTTTTTACACGCTTGTCTCTTCAGAAAGCATGATTCAAATGTTTTGGTAATAACCTGATGCCTGTGCTTGAGAAAGCTGCATGCTTTTACCGCTGCAGTTTAATTGATTCATTGGAATTCCCTCTTTGTTGTCAGTTTTGAATGCTGTGTGAACTTTTGTACTAGGATTTGCTTGTGCCCTCCCCCCGTCTCATTTCTCTTCCATCCCTCTCCTCATCTCTGCCACAGGTTGGAATGAACTCCTCATTGCATCATTTTCACACCGTTCAATAGCGATTAAAGATGGGATTCTGTTGGCGACGGGGCTTCATGTCCACCGCAACAGCGCCCATAGTGCCGGAGTGGGGGCCATCTTTGACAGGTCAGTTTTAGCTTTGTTCATGTAACTTCCTTACACTCATGTTTAACTATCTACATGCTGCAGCGGAAATGTTGTAGGTGCTGTTTTTTGATCAAAACGAAGATCAAAAAACAGCTATTAAATAATAGCTTCATGTAAGATTTGTTTTTATGGTAAATTAAAAAAACAATAAATTAATTGAACAATTAATAAAAAAAGTCTCATTCAAGTTATGCAACCAGTTTAAATAAAATTATTCAATTATTTAAGTATTCAACTTTTAAAGAAATCTGCAAATTTATTATTATAATGTTAGAATTTGAGGCATGCTTCAGTTGTTACTTAATCAAACTGATGAAGGTATTTACTCCAGCATGAATTTGTAGTTTGCTCTGAAGTTGAACTTGATGGCTTCTTATTCCGTTAATAAATTATTAATTTATCATCATACACCCTTAATTAAAGCTTAATAGTGACATGCTAGTTATACATTTGGGAATGTTATGCTTGTTAATAAATCAAGCAGCAGAAGGGTATTAATTATTAATTATTACTAGCCAGTGTCTGAACATTTTATTTATTAGTTAACTTCCTTCATTAAGTTGCTAAAAATATATTTTAGAATTATACTATTAGGTAGAGATAATAAATAATTTAGGTAGGGGTAATCAATAATCAATCACCTGCTAATAAACCAATAGTCACAACGTCAAACTGCCATTAAAGGGATCATTTATGAGAATAATGGTTTCATTATTTACAACATGATAAAACTGAAATATCAACACCTTTGAGGAAGCAGCTCAAGAACTAAATATTCTTCCAGCGTCTTTGGTTTGTTCATCGTTGTGCATCAGGGGTCACACAAAAACACTAAAATATGAAGGAAAAGAAAACAATCCATGCTTGAATCATTGTTTGGGACGTCAGGTAGTAACCGATCGGTGGCTGATCTGACAGCTTTCTGACAGACTGAATTCACAAGAGTGTGTGTCTCAGCAGTGGTACGCCTTGAGCCAAGGTTTAGAAAGGTCATAAAACATGCAAACTAAATATATGTCAGGCCTTTACTGACCCATGTTATTCAAGCATTCTTGTCATTAGTGAATTATTTAAAAAAAATAAAAAAAAAAAATTTTGCTGCCCCAAATTCTTATTAACAGCAGTCTGTCTTTTCCTGTCTCCCCCCTCCCATCACCAGCCACTATGCTCAGTCATCAGCGTTCACAGCCACAGGACGTTTTCCATATCTGGACATTAACTGTGACAAGCATTAAGATACAGAGAAGAGATAGTTTCTTTATCGTCTCTTCTCTCTCTCTCCGCCAAATGAATAAAGAGACTGATTAACTTAAACATTTGAGTCTTTTCTTTCCCTTTTTTTTTTTTTTTTCTTTTCAGGCCAGTTGTTCCTCCTCGGAGCAAATTGAATTACAATGAGCTAAGAGCCACAGTTGAATTTACCAGATGAGAATGGGAAGAGAGGGAAAATAAAAAGAGGGTGTGACCAAGTCAAAGAGGGGTGAGGAGTTCGAGCGACTCCACGCGCTGACACTCCCACCGGTGACGTCACACGCAGACAGTGGGAGTGCTGGTTTTAGATTACAGCTTGTATTTACTCTGTGGGTTTCCTTTTATGAAACCCATGTACCAAAAATAATTACTTTGCAGCGTTGTAAACCTTTCCGACCATCTCACTGTGCCGATGTATTGGTTCAAAATAGATTTGAGTTGGAAAGTAGCTAAACCATATTTTGAATGTTCCAGAGTGGGTTCTGGATCATTCCTATGATGCTTACAATGTGTGCCCATTATACTGTAATGGCTTCTGCAATCTAATGTAACACAGAACAAGTGCAGCAGCCAAGAGGGATTTAATGAGCTGATTGTGAATGAGCCACATGTCTGACTCTGTTCCTCTACAGAGTGCTCACTGAGTTGGTGTCAAAGATGAGGGATATGCAGATGGATAAGACGGAACTGGGGTGTCTCCGAGCCATTGTCCTTTTCAACCCAGGTAACTTTCAATATATGTAAGCCTTAATTCACTGCTGAAGTTTCACTTGGAAGCAAAGCAATCACTTGGTATATCTTAAATGGGTTACAGAAAGGAAAGATGAGTATAAAGGCTGCAGCGATTCAGTTTTAGTTTTGTAGTTTTGAGAAACAGCTTCAAAGGTTTCCAAGCTGCATGTTAAGAATCCACAATATTTATTATTTACAGTATTTTACATGTGTGTGCAACCACATCTTACTTGAACCTTAAAAGTTTTCCAGAGAAAAGCAATAAACACAACAGTCTAACACCAACTGTCGTCCCTCACTCCATCCATCCACCTTCTCTTTGGTCTTCCTCTTGCCTGGTAGCTCCATCCTCACCGCCCTTTTACCAATATACTCACAATCTCTCCTCTGAATGTGTCCAAACCATCCAAGTCTGCTCTCTGTCTCCAAAACATCTGACCTTGGCTGCTCCTCTGATGAACTCACTTCTGATCCGATTCAACCTGGTCAGTACTAGAGAGAACCTCAATATCCTCATTTCCACCTCCAGCTCAGCTTCCTGTTTTCCTTTCAGGGGTTCTGTCTCTAATCTGCACATCATGGCTGTTCTCACCACTGTCTTATAGACTTTTACATCCATTCCAGCGGAGACTTTTCTGTCACATAAGACGCCTGACATTTTCCTCCACCCTTTCCAGCCTGCTTGGATCTGCACCATCATCTGCCCCTCCAAGTTTCGTTCCTGGATGCCAAACTTGCCCTTCACGTCTTCATCAACTCTATTTCATCCCCAACATGTGTATTAAAACCTGCACCAACCACAAGTTATCTCTGGAATGCTCCGACTAACTTCTTCTACCTACATCTAGGATTTCTCTTTGTCCTCCAGTTCACATCCTACCTGTGGGGCCTAACCACTAATCATATTATACATAACACCCTCAATTTCAAGTTTTCACCTCCAAGACACTCTTAACTAACTCTTCTTTTAAAAAGACACCTACTCCATTTCTCTAGTGTTCAACAAAATAAAATACATTAAAATTAATAAATAAATTAATTTGAATTCTGCTCCCAAGCGTCTTGACTTGCTGCCTTTGTCCCTGCTCTCCTGCACACATGAAATATAAGCATGAATACAAAAGGCCAGGATGGGTTTTTGTGGGTTTGTGAAGGACAACAAGAAGTAGCAGAGCATTCAGCAATTTATTTGAAAACGACACTGAATAAAAAACAGTGCTTTAGTCTGTTGGATATTCTCATCTAATTTAGTTTTTATGGTGTTTTCCAATCCACCCAAAAAAGGTGGCAGATTTACTTAAGCCCATGCCTGTATCCCTCAGCTTTCTGCTCTATGTTTAAGCCCCATCCCAGTGCGCCAGCGTGTACCAAACCAACCTCAGAGTGTGACCCAGGTTTTAATGACTCTGTGGGAGCCTCCCACCTCTGTCCCTCTGGGGGCCACTGTGGATCTGTTCCATCCAGACATACCGACCTTGTGTTCCACATACAGGCCCAGTGACCTCAGTTCACTTCTCGGCCTGATTCCTTGTTAATTAGGCTTCCGCTGGACTGATCTGAGTAAGAAAGCAGAGGGAGGGTTTGTGTGTGACGATCCTTCCTTTCCCACACTGTGATGCTGTCCAATCACTGACAGCGAATATCCATTCATTGTTTTGTTGATCAGAATTGTTTATCTGTGACATGTTTGTGTTGTTAATTATGGCTTAGGTCCTGGCAGTAGGCAGCACAAACAGGACAAGTTGAGTCCTCTCTGTCACAGCAGTTAGGTTTGCTTTTGTTTGTGATTTATTTATGAAACGTTTGTGCTTATCTCCACAGATTCAAAAGGCTTGTCCAACCCCAGTGAGGTAGAAGCGTTGAGAGAGAAAGTGTACGCGTCTTTAGAAGCTTACTGCAAACAGAAGTACCCGGAGCAGCCCGGCAGGTTCGGAAAAAAAAACACAAAAAAAATTATCTGCACACATCTGAGATAAGCTGCAATCCCGGATAAAAAGCACAGCTTCAGCTTGCATTTATCCTATTATAACTGTGATGATAATTATAGCCAAGTATCACCACTATTATACAGTTAATTTCATTTGTACGATAGCTCTGATGATTTCCTGCACAGAGGCACTGTGTATAAGAATAATTTTACATTTTTAATATTGGAGTCCTACTCCTCCTCTGTTGCTGTTTCTTCATATACATTTCCTTCTAACCCTCCTCGGTTCTTTGAGTTTTATCAACTGCATATCATTAATACAGCAGAATGCACACATTTGCATGTACAGGTTCCATCTGTTCGGTACACGCTGTAACCTCACTGTGCTCTCCTGACAATCAGCTGTTGTTGGTCCCAGAAATACCGGGTGGAATAAACTTTATAAGCTGTCAAAATAAGTAAACAGAGAATTTTTTTTTTTTAATGTTCTTATGTGAAACTCCTAAATATCTACCACCCAAACTTTTCAGTTTGTTCTGAGAATGTTTCTCATCATGGTCATCCACCCCTCTCTCCACCTCCTTTTTCCTGTCCAAGTAATAATACTTGTCCCCTTCTCCTCCCTGTGTGGTGACAGATTCGCCAAGCTGTTGCTGCGGTTACCGGCGCTGCGCTCCATCGGCCTCAAGTGTCTAGAGCACTTGTTCTTCTTCAAGCTCATCGGCGACACGCCCATCGACACCTTCCTCATGGAGATGCTAGAAGCCCCGCATCAAATGACATAATAGCAGAGGAGGGTTGAGCCCCCCCCCTACTCTCCCCCCGCCTCTCTGCCTTGAATCGGGGAGCAAATATCATCTCCAGCAAGGGACAGATCACTTCGAATGGACGACCTCACCCTTCCTCTCTCCCCTCCCTCTTCTCTTTAGCTCTCCCCCCCCGTGATGTGTTTCAAATCATCACGTCTATGGGTCTGTTTTATATCCTGTAAAAATATATAAATAAGAAATATATATATATGAAAAATCACACGGCAACAGGAGAAGCAACAGTAGACTGAAATAAGGCTGGAGAGGGGACAAAAGAAATGTATTGAGCCATCTTTTCATCCTCGCTTTTCCTGCACCTTGACGAGGAAAAAAAAAAAGTGGATATGATCAGGTTTAAACACCCACAGTTATATACTTACAGGTATTCCAAAAAAATAATGGTGGTGATGTCATACTTGGACACTCAGTGTTGTGATCAGGACAATCGTGGACTAAGAGAGGAGCCCTCACTTCTCTTTCAGGGCTGAACTTACTTCGGGGAGGGAATGGTGGAGCGGGGGAGACAATACGTCTGCTCAAAGGAACTCCTGCCTGACTCAACTGAACATGTCAGGTCTTGCACTAGCTGTTTTCTAAGCGAGAGCTTTCTGTACTACAACTCAAGAGTTGCGTTAAAAAGACTGCAAGTGCTCAAAAAAAAAAAAAAAAAAAACCTCAGGTCTCTACCCAATTCCAACAAATACAACCATGTCTTACTCTAATAGCACTGTGCAACAATCAACACATTAGTTCACTGATCAGTACTTTGGTTATTGTTAGTCAACTGAAATGGATTTGGGAGAGCTTGTTGTGTACAATCTGTGCAGTCCTGCAGACACGGGAAGATGCAGGCTGCTGTACATTAAACTGCATTACCTTTATGCTACACGATGCTCTGAAAGACTACCAGTCCTCACAGGAAGCAGCTTTCGTCATCCTGTTAATATTAACCTCGGTTGTAACGTCCAGGCGATCACAATGGCTGGAAAGCGAGCACAGGACCTCGTCCATCGGGAGACTTTTTTTTTTTTTTACCAGCCTCCAAGCTCCTCGTCTGTCCTTTTCACCAAGCTCTTCGCTTCTTTTTATGTGAATGTCTGCACACCATATTCACCTCCACACTCACAAATCCGTCTGCTTTGCAACGCAGCGGGTGAGACACCTCATATCTACGTGTACAGGAAGTTACGACCATACGCAGTATTCATGTTGCTTTCAGTTTTTCATTTTAAAAGCAGCAATGCACGATTACGTCCATCTCATCCCTTCGACCTTCGTTCACTTTATCATCGGTAGGATGTGGGAGAAACGCTTGTCATTGCAGCAGAGCCATTATTTGTTTGTTTGTTTGTTTGTTACTTGGCACTTAACCTCATGACTACAGTCGAATTCTTAAAAAAGGAGAGCTGATGTTGTCGTAACAGACCTCCCGAGTTCTAATCAGGAACGCCTCAGTTTTTTTCTCCTCACCGGGGGGCGCACACACTAGTTCTCGCCGCACTTCTCTGGACAACCGTGTCTCGATCCAGTCAACTGAAACCTTAAATATCTTTTCATGTTGTGTGTAAATATGCTTTTCTGTTCTCTGCTTCCTCTCTTCTGCAAAAAACTATGCATCATGTACGTTTCCAAAGATTGTCTACAGAGTGGTTGCCTACTGGCTCCAACATTTTTAAAACAAGTGTTAATTAGGTGTGAGTCTGCTGTAACATTTTCCTGGACTGTCTAAATTTTTTCCATCGCTGTTTGGCTATTTAATCCAGTCATGGTTTGTCTGGTTTATCCATTATTGTCTGACTGACACAAGCAGCTGTTGGCTCACAAATGAAATTGGTCCGTGGCAACATGGACCAAAGTATTTAAAGTACAATCACTGAGGATCATTTGAGGACCAAAAGAGAAATCAAGGATGTTTCTTCCTCTGCATGTTCATCAACATCATAAACACCTTGACTCTATCTGGACCCTAATCATTGCTTTCACCAACCCACCAGTAAATTGAGGCGGTTCATGTTGGAGCTGGAGTTGTTGAGTGTGCCATTTGAATAATCATGTCATAATCAAATATTCTCAGATCAAACAAATATTCACTGGATTTTATTTCAAATACGATGACAAAACCTTAAAAATAAGGTGATTAAAAAACAGCCACGTCAAGTACTTAAAAGTAAAAATGGATTTTATTTATTTTATATTCCATGTGCCTACAAAAAAAGAAAAAAAAAAATCTGATGAATTTATGTTCTGTAGCATGTACAGTTTACATGCTGGAACTTTAAAGACATGAATGTACATTGAATGTACGGATGTATGCATAAACAAACTTCACACAGGTGGAGAGAGCTGAAGGTTGTTTGTCCGGCTTGAAACACTTCAAAAGTGTTGTGTTTACAAAGCACGCAAGTTGTCCTCAGCCTGCCTTGAAAGCTTTGAAAACAACTCTTCAGAGTTAAAGTAATCCACAGAGCTGCAACAGGAGCTTTTATAGGTTTGGTGGTGGCACCTCCTCCACCCCCAGAATTATACTCTGATTGCATTGTTTAATTTATCAGCATATTAAATGACAATAATGAAGTCGGACAAATTATTCTGGTGGCACCATCAGGACTCCATGGAGGTGTCAAAGCTGACCTAATGGACATTTTTACATCCTGACTTGGTTCCAGTTTCAGCCGAGGGGCTCTCTAATGATCCACAGATGACCATCAATCTAATTGTCTGATGAAGAGAGAGAAAATCTTTGATTCAGACGCTCACATGTCAAATCTCCACCCCGTCAGATGTGGATGACAGATGTGACGATGGCAGTTAAGCTGTGAGCTCCCTCTAGTGGGAAGAAAACGACACTGCAACATTACTTGAACTTTTCTAATATTCAATCCAACATAAAGGTGGCTCTCACAGCATCATCATTATTATTGTCATCATCAGCATCTTCATCAACACAGTTCCTCGTGATTTTCACAAGAGCACCTCTCAAAGTCTGTGCTTATTGAAGCTGGGAAAGGAGCAATATTGTTGGTATGGCTTGAAGTAGGGCTCAATATTTTAATTGAGGTGGCCGGTGTCATCACAATCGACTGCCAGTTTGAGATCAGTTTACAGTAGTTGTCATCCCACAAAGGTTCTTCGTTGAGACAAAAAAGGATGTCAATTTTTTTTTAAAGTTATTGTCCATTTTTTTCATGTTGCCAAACTGTTAAAAGCTACAGCGAATATTAAACCGTGTACGTTTCCATCTCATTTGCCCCACTTCAAGGAGAATGTCCTCTAATTTCCTGAAGTCTGACGTCTCCTCCTTGTAGTTTACTGTGACTGGTCTCTGAAGCCATATGGTGGATGATGTGCAAGGTTTCTCCCTGCAGGAGGCGAATAGTTGACTAGACAAAGGATCACCCGTGTAGAACGACGACCTACACGAATGCTTTATAACATAAAGCTATATTTTGTTAATATGTACATGTGTATATATTTATAAATATATATCAGCAGATCTGTTCCTTGAGCAATTCCAGCATTGACAGAGGGAGACGATTCTTTCAGACCAAACTATTCTAAACCAACTCAGTGTTTTTCTTTCCAGTGTTTTCTGAGGGATTTTTGCATTTTTTCAACTTTGACGTTGTTGAATCAGGCCCCGATCAACCAGCAGAATCGCAGCAGCTCTAAACAGAACCAGCTTCTTCTCACTAGTTTACGGGACCTCAAAAAAGAAAACTACAAACCCTCCAAAATGTGTTGCTTGGCAGTCGCGTTAAAAGTGTAATCAGGAAAAGCTGAGCTTGTGACACAATCGATGCTTTCTTTGTTGCATAGACCATATTAACGTCCAAGTGGAACGAAAAGTAACACTTGGAAAAAAGATCTATTTTTGTACAAAGGTAATTTTATCCCTCGCTTGTGTACCTTGTTCTTTCCTTTTTCTCGTGTCGCATATGTTGTGGAAAAGCTTATTTGAATGAGATGATTTTCGGACGAAAGACAAGTCACCGCTGGCTTTGGCATCTTGGTAACTCGCCTTTACTTTGCCATGTTCAACCTGTCGCTGCAATGTCCCTTTCATTATATTTTTGTTTATTTTTAAAGAGATGAAATTTTATCATCTGTTCTTTGTGGATTGTTCTGATTGTTCTTTCATGGACAGAAAAAAACGTTATTAAAAAACTCAAAGTGATCTCGACGTTTGTTGCCTTTTGTTTGGGTGTGATGTCCGATTTCTTTTCAGTCAAGTGAAACTTACAAAAAGTGGCTTTATTAAGATGTGGGTTACAGCTATCAGATGCAAAAACATGTTCCACAAAATCCAGGCCGATTACAGAGAACACACGCCGTTAGCTTTGTGTTCAGAAATACAAGCAGAAGAGAACAGGAAAAACGAGAACAGATAAAAATAAATTGATGCGTCAATTGAATATGTACAAACCCTACAATACAAAACTGCATTTGGTCACTGTATAAACAATAAAACTAGACATCTTAAGCCTTAAAGGAGATAAAGTTGATGCCTCAAATAATATGGATTTTTTTTTTCCCATTCCAAATTAACCAACAGCCTGCAGGACCAACTGTGGATTCATACTGCATGCGGCTGGTGAGTCTCATTTGGTTCTCCTTGCTGAATTTCAATACCTTGAAGCACCTCAGCTTTCAGGTCATGTGTTAGAAAACAAGTTCTTCTCTCCTTACAGCAAAAAACTGGAAAAAAAAAAGTATGAAAAAAAATGGCCAAAAAGATTGAAAAGGGCTTTAACAGTCGCTCCTCCACAGCTTGATGGTCTTGTCATTTTCTAAAGCCGCAGATGCGATGATGTTCTCTGTCGGATGACAGGCAGTGGATATGACGACGTCTGAAAGGCAAGATGAGACGGATTCGAAATCTGAGAGCACGTTTCACGAAAAACACAATTTATTTACACATTCACAAATAAAGGACAACATGATGTGGCATGGTTCTGCTTTTTATCTAATCATGGCTGAAAGATGGCTGACGCACAACACAGCGTCGGCCTAATGTGACTCAAAGCTCCGTCGTGCATCTACCTGTGTGGCCCTGCAGCTTCTGCACAATCTCTTTCGTCTGCAAGTTCCAGATATAAACCATGTTGTCCTCTGAGCCTGACACGATCCACTGCAAGAGAACAACGCGCGCCCGTCATTTCAAGAAGGTACCGATAACATAAACACACATTTTGTGGAGGTGAGGCATCAAATGCTAGCAGGATTAGCATTAAAGGAAACTCAACACACGTCGCTCGTCATACCTTTCCACCGGTGACGGAGAAATTTGCAAATATGCAGTACTTCTCATTCTTATGGCCGGTGTAAGTTTTCAAGCACTGGAATATATGAAGAACAATGGACAGTTATGTGTCCTCATCAAAAAAAGAATCATTAACATAAAAAAAAGCACAAACATTTATAAGGTACTGAATACTTAAAGATAATTATGCAATCCTCCACAGCAATCCTAAACATTAAATACTTTTATGAACAATAAATGTCACTGGATTAGTTATGGATTAACCAAAGGTCAACACCAGAATTATTCACTTACAGGTAGTCCTCAACTTACAAACATTCAGAGATACAAACAAGTGCACGCCACCATATCGGACGACTGTTCTACAGTTCCCCTTTCTGCCACAACCCCAGCGGGGGCAGCACTGCGACATTCACGCAGCTCCAACTCTTGTTTCCCCCTCTTGTTGTTGTTTATTGTTGTTTAGCAGTTCTGATTTTGCATTGTGTATGTTTTTACTCTGATTTATTGTACAGTAACATGATAATATGTGCTTTTAAAGTTTTTCTAGTGACTTTAAGAGTCCAATATTTGTGGTGGACCGATATAAAGTCCAGTGAAATGAGCTAAAGTTGACTATTTTTCCATGTATTTTTTTGAAAACCAACGTATAATCGAGAATGACAGCTCAAAACGACCTGTACATTTATTTGATTCTGTGTTTTATGTTGTGGAATTGTTTCTTGTAGGTCTTAGGGAATAGTACTTCCATATTTAGAATAGTAATGGCATTTAAATGACCTCAAAAGGTGATTATAGATTTGAATTTAATAAATAACAACTTACAAAACAATTCAACTTACCAACAACCTCTTGGAACCAATTGTGTTTATATGTTGAGGACTACCCATACTCTTAACAGCCATTTTTCCAAAAAAGTTAAGACACGGTCCCCAAGGTGTAGGAAAACATTATCTAATTATTTCCATATTAAAATTTGAAAATATATAAATCCCATTTCATAATTTATGCCAGCAGCAAATTTCAAAAAAGTTGGAAAAAAAGAAGAGTTTGTACGGCGACAAAACAAAATAACTGGTGGAATATGTCAAAAACTAAGTGAAAAGGTGAGTAACAGGATTGGTTAAAAAAAAGACTTTCTGAGGTCAATGGTTTAGTAAAAGAAACTCACCTTTCCTTTGCTGTAGTCCCACAGCTTCAAAGTGCTGAAATGTGAACAAAACAAAAGCTGTTTTAATAAATGACATCAAACCTAAAAAACGTGTTTCATGTGCATTTTGTTTGTATGCTGCTGAAGCTGAGGAGCGCTTATTCCAGACTCATACTGCCACCTGCTGGTGACAGCAGGAAACTGCAGCAGACAAAGTGGTGAACAACAAAGAAGGTTAAAATCAATACTCACTTATCCAGTGTAGCAGCCAGGATGTATTTACCATTGGGGGAAAACTTCACAAACGACACAGGAGGGTTGTCATCGTCTGAAAAACAATAAACAATTACAACTTCTTTTTTTTTTTTTTTTCAAATAGAAATCAAGTGAAAATCTGCCCAGTCAAGCAGAGTAGAAAAAGTCCTGAAAGCTCTGCGCTGACAGGTTTACGTTACCTATGAGCGTCTTCAAACACTGTCCCGATGCCGTGTCCCAGATTCGGCTGCACATGTAAATCAAAATAATATTTTATCAGGGGTTATTGAGGCATTTTATTGTCATGTAACGACTAAATGAAGCGTGACTGGATGTTGAGGTGGAGGAGTAAGCCAGCTACATGTGTTCAGGTGATGTTCCAACAATTTTCAGGAGTCTAACTGTAACAGCTGCCGGGCAAACCAGATGAACTGGTTTCTTTATTCGCAAGAGCTGAATTGCGTCTGCAGAGACACAACAGCTGTCAAAGACAGCGACAGCAGCAGGCTCATTACAACTGTAATATCATTTTAATGAAAGTAATAGAGCTGCTGTTTGTTTTTCACGTAGCAATCAGATATCCAGCATATGGAAACAACATATGTCCCGCATTAACCTTCAACGAACGGAACGTTTTGGATGAGAGTCCATCAATCAATCACGGCGTCGGCCCCTCGATCGATCAATGTTGACAAGGCAGCTGCCAGGATACGACGTGCAAAAAGCGCAGCCAGCTGTCTGCCGTACACTCCAGTAGAAAAGAAAGGCATGCATGCTGGACTGATGCTGTTTAGCATTTTAGCTTCTGCACCGCAACAATAAAAATAGGGGAAAAGATAACTTTACTAAACTACGACCAGACGTCACCTGAAGATGTGGCTTGATGCCGAAGGATCTGCATGGAATCGTTTTAGTTAATGATTGATTTACGAACTAATAAACTCAAGTTAAGTGTAGGGGTGAGTAGATAATGACTCGATTGTCTTATTGGAATAAACATTTTCATTGAACTCTGGTATTTTATGAAGCACTTATCCTTTTTTCAATCTAGTATGTACAAAACAAAGCGTTTGTCACACTCTGATGCATTAGTAGATTTTTTTGTGTTTTAAACTGAGCGTTCTGAACATGTCCAACACTGATCCGTCCTCTCTTTGTAAAACACAAGCAGCTGCTGAGAGAATGGCGCAAGTTTGTTCTCACCACAGGCCGTCGTAGCTGCTTGACACGATCAGCGAGCCGTCTCTGTTGAAATGAACCTGGGAGCAGAGATGTATTATTAACGGTGTGACGTTAAACACACACACACACACACACAAAAAGTTAAAAAGTTCCACCAGTGTTGAGCTTTAACTTACAGCCGAGACGGGGTCGGAATGGGCCGGCAACGTTTTCAAACATTTCCCGGTCTTCACATCCCATATCCGTACGCTCTCATCAAACTAGAAGTTAAAAAAAACAAAAAAAAAGAACCCCAAAAAAAACAAAACAAACATCCATCATGATTTAGTTTTATTAACATCCACCCAGACAGGAGCGCTTTAGCAAAAAAAAAAAAAAGTCTGACATCTGTTTTCCATGTACCGGTCGTTTTCAGGTCGTACTCACCGATCCTGACACTATGAGGTTGGACTGGGGGTTGAAGTTGCAGCAGAAGACGTAGTTGCTGTGACCTTTTAGAGTTTTCAAGCATTTCCCCTAGATGAAAAGAAAAACAGCCTAAATGTCACATCCTCAGCACCAACAAAGACGGTAATGTTTCTCGTTCAAGGCAACCTTTAGCTTCTAACGTGGTGAGAAATTGTAGCTTTAATGGTGATTAAAGTATTACATCAACAGACACCACACACACACACACACACACACACACACTGGAAACACTACGCAACCAGTCCTATAAATCACAGTCTAGTCTTTGTCCACAGCAGTCAGGAGCTTTTTCTAAGAAAAAACCAGCGTTTTGAAAAGTAAAAATAAAAAGTAAAAAGCATGCTGAGGCCACCGGACGAATCTGTTCTTGCTCTATTCAACTTTCAATCTTGCATTCACTTCTATCTTTATCAGCGTTATGTTGGCTGGAACTTCATTCTTCCTCTAAAAATTTTCTTTCTTCACCTTTCTGTTATGAGTGACGCCAGAATGTCATTTTTAAGTCAGCTGATCCTGCAATGAAATCTCCTGAGGCCAGCCTTCACATCCCATCAATGAATCTTATCCACCATGATCCTTTCACTGATTGATCACTTTTTGCTCCTGTGACCACCTTTGATGGATTCTGCCACTTGTTGCCTCATATACCCCACCCTCTATCAGCCATGATAAAGAAATAACCGGATCATCTTCGTCATAATGTTACAGATTATCAGTGAATGTTAAATCAGTGAATTTAGTTTACCACCACTGTGAAGCTCCCTTTAAGGGCAAACTGGCACGGAAGCACGATGATTTTAATGCACTACTGCTGATTGAAAACTTGTATGAAAAAAAAAAATTGTCGATGCAACATCGAGGAAAGCTTTCAAGGAGCTATGCGTCACAAACTTGAGCGTCAATAAATAGTTCATCTCCTGTCTTACTGAGCTGACGTCCCAGATCTTCAGGGTTTTGTCATCAGATGCAGACACCAGCAGGTTGGAGTCGGAAGACCAGGCCACATCGGAGATACCCTACATATTCAGGGGAGCAAAAAAAAAAAGAGGTAAAGACTGAACCAACATGAGTGCAGCAAGAAAAATAAAACATTCAGATTAGCATTTAGATATACAGTAATCCTTTATTGTATTGATTTCCACTGGCGTAACAATAAAACACTGCAGCAGTGAAGACAGAATCTGTTCAACTCACCAGCTTGTGTCCAGATATGGTTTTCTCAAACTTGCCATCATACGCGCCCCAGATTTTAATCAGTTTATCAGCAGCTGTAAAGACAAGATCAACACGGATTCAGTGCCAATGAAGCATCCACTAGTCGTGGTTCGCTGCAGGACATTCTCTATAATAACACCGATGGAGGTAAACGCAGTAAAGCTGCAGTAATTGCTCGGTTAATTGATAAGACTTACTGAAAATGTGTTCAACACATTTTTACACGGAATATAAAAACACTTCCAGCTCCTCAAACGTGATATTTTGATGATAAATAACAACTTAAGCTGCCCCCCTTTCAGCTGTGAAATACTGCAGACACCCACCCACCACTCCTGATCACAAGATTTTGATGAATGAAAATAGCTGACAGGCATCCTAATATGAGGGTAACAAGAACCATAAAGGGGACTGGGGAAAAAAGGACTCACATGAGCTGGCCAGCCATTCTCCACTGGGGCTGAATTTAACAGAGGACACAGCTTTCGTGTGTCCCGCTAACGTGAACTTCAGGCTGTAGTTTGGTTTGGCAGGTGCAGACTGTAAATAGGAAGAAAAAAAAGTTACAATCTGACAAATGACCAAACTTTACTTATCGTGTATAAATGACACAAATAAGATCTTAAATGTTTCTACATCCCACCCCGATATTTCAACATGTCACCTTGCTTTGACTGGTGGCTGCTGTTGGGACAACTGGAGGTTTTGTGTCGGTCTCTGGTTTCTTATCTTCTGTTGCCATGGTAACGAGATGGACCTATATTGAGCAAAAACCTGACAGAAGAAACATGAAATGTTATTTTATCATTCATAAAGGCACAAAGACGTGGCAACATTGCAGGTTTGTGTGTGTGTGTGTGTCTGTGCGTGTGTCCATGTGGTAACTTTGCAGATCAATAAAAGGTTCCATCCAGAAAATGTCTTTTTTTTTCTTTTTTTTTTAAAGAGAGAGATGTCCAGAAAAGACAAAGAAGCCTCATCCTTTTTCATTCTAAAAACAGGGCTTCAGATTAGAAGAGTGAACTGTCTGTAATCATGAACCTCATTGAAGTCATGAATCGATAACTAGTCTTCTGTTCTCATGCATTTACAGTGTGTTCTAGTTAGATGATTCAGTTTGATATTTCACATCATAATCTTACTTTTTTTTTATAGAATTGCAATAGTAATTCATATTTGGGTTTGTAATGTGTTCATCCATTCATTAATGTTCATCGTACGATGAAAGCTATCAAAAAATCTCTATGGCAACACTGTTGTTACACTTTTGTTCAAAAACGTGCAGCTGGTTTCACATGAAATAAGGCTATTTTAGCTACCATTTAGCTAGCTAATGTTGGATAACCTCGTTAAATGTCAGTCCGCGTTACAAAGAAATAAGTTTACAGTCAGCTAAGTTTACAGAAGTAAACACGTGGTATTAATAGTATATACCCCACTTCGATTTCAATTCAAATGCAACTAAATAAAACAAGAGGGGGTGTCAAACAAAGGGCCTTCGCAGAGGAATTCAACTGATTCCGTAGATATTATTGCTTATTCTAACATTACAGATTCGTAGCACGACAGAAGCACTAAAAACAAGATATGCAATTTAACTGGTTTCCTCACAACTCCAAATTGAGACAAATCTGGCGGTGGAGGCTTCCGTTTTAGAAACATTAACGCTGTTGACAAACTGGATGATCTTCCACGGAGGGGCCCTCCATTCAAACAATGAGCAGCCCGGTAGAAGCTCATACTCACGGGGATTGAATGCTGCTCCGCGGTCGGAGTGGTAGTCCACGTAAAGAGCAAAAAAAAAAAAAACTATACTTTTGTATGTTCAGACGATCATTGGAGGGCCAATAATTATCAGTCTTGTTACTGCCAGTCTGTCTGTGGAGAGAAGCGGGGGAATGTGGCGAAGTGTGTCTCTTTGCGCATGCGTGTTAGTATTAAAAGGAACGGAAGGTAATGAGGGACAAAATAGTCTCAAAGAAACTACTGTATGTGTTTTGCGAATGCAGTTCAGATTAACATTTCCTTTCATTATCTGCAATAACGGTGACTCTAGTGTCTCTAATGCAAGTCAACGTATTTTTTTAGGAAATGCATTCAGAATACATTTACAAAATAAATAGTTACTATTATCTTTCAGTATATTTTAGTTAACTGGTATTTGGAATAATCTGCAGGAACAAAAACAAAACACGTTAAACTTTGTTGAAAACTCCGATGACGTCAATGGCGATCTGAAACCCGCTGCATTTAATGGCGACTTGAGAAAAAAAAAAAAAGTTTCCTTGAAATTTATAATCTGAATTTACTCCCATCAAATTAAAGGAAAATGTTTAGCAAAGTTTGTTAAACTGCGTTTTCGACCCTCCCCGCTCCAGCACAGTAGGCGGTGTGTGTGTGTGTGTGTGTGTGTGTGTGTGTGTGTGTGTGTGCGCCCCCCCACCCCCGGCTCTCAGACCGTCAGTGAGGCTAAACGCGGCTCTCCTCCCCGCAGGAGCAGCAGGTCAGTTCGTTGCTGGAAATGATCGTTTTGTTTTGTTTAATAACGTTCTCAGCCGAGTTCCGAGCGACTTCCCCGGGTTGTTAGCCGGACACCTCGCCTCCAGCTCCGCGGCCGCTCCAACTGCGTCCGCTCACACTTTTAAAGCAACTCCGCTTCCCTAAAGTCGCGGCTCCGTTGTTTTCTCCATCGAAACGTGTTGGAATCAGCAGACGGCTAACATCGACAGTCTGCTGTTGCCTCGCTGGAGTCTGACTGTGGACACGTCTCCCTCACAACTTGTGTCTTTTAGTCCCGTCGATAGATCACCGCAGCCCGGCTAGCGCTAGCGCCCCATCAGCGATTAGCTTCCCCGCATTAATGTCAACACTGCCCGGGTGTTAGCCCTCCGAGCGGCGGCCTGGAGGGATTCAGGGTTCACTGGTGCACTTAGATGTAATAAAGAACATACTTTTAATTAATTATTTCATAAAGGATTAATAATCCATTAATAATAATCCACGTTTTAGACTCACTTTATTCTGTTACTGCAGCTTTTGTCAAGTTGGGGGACCGAGATGAGGAATGCTAGAATGTGGAGTTACCTCCCATGTAAACAGTCCATTTTAAGATCAATTCTAATAAACCATCAAGTCGGGCTCCTCTGGCTCCTTCAGACTGATTAGAAACAGATCAATCGATCACACCAGGTGTAAAAACCCAGGCTACAGGTCGGATCAGGGCTTTGGACCAGAATCGGTTCGTGGTGAAACACGGCAGGTCCTGCACTGGAGACAGTTTTGCCAGACTCGGACATTTTGGGTTATTTTGCTTAATATCGTGTCAGATGAGTGTTTTTAGTGAATATTCTCCAACACTGATACTTGATGAAAGCACTTCTCTGACTAAATTTGAGGCAGAGTGATAAGAGAATGTCACACAATCAGAGGACAAACATAGCTTCCTGTTTCCACCAGGGGGCGCTACGACTGTGGGTGAGTGTTGTGAACTGGCTGGTTCAACAGGACCCTAAACGTGGAGATAAGGGCAGACATGGATCATGCGGTTCTAACTCTTTCTCTTTCAGACCAACACCGTTCTCATTACTCTGATCTCTTTGTCCAGCTGCCACCATCATGTCGACGGACACAGACCCCCCACCGCTTGTCAATCCACCCCCTCCGGAGGTGACCAACCCCAGCAAGCCAGGCCGGAAGACCAACCAGCTGCAGTACTTGCAGAATGTAGTCATCAGGTCTCTGTGGCGGCACCCGTTTGCCTGGCCCTTTTACAAGCCTGTTGATGCGGTCGGTCTGGGATTAACGGTGAGATGTCTTTGAAATCCTTAGTAAATGTTTTTGGTTTTTGGTTTTTTTCTTTTCAGATTAATGAAATGTTCTCTCACTGCTGTGAAGCTGCTTCTGAATCCTTGACCCTTGATGTTGGAGTTTCTTGCTTGGTGTTGTTTGTTCCCTTGTCCTCGTTCAAATCCCACGAGGACGAGGGAAATCAACAAAGCGCAGTAACTATCTAGAGATCCTGAAATCTGGCGTTACGCTCCGTCTCATCCGGTATTTACAGTGCATACCATGTATAAATAATAAACAGTATCCTTAAACAGTAAATGATATATTTTGATTCTGCATTATTGTCATTTTAACATATGTGCTGATCACAATTTAATTCAGTACTTTCTTTGTAGTTGCTTCAAAGGAGGAGCGTCAATTCTGGAATTTAACTAATAGATTATCTAATTTGATTGGGATTAATTCTTAAGTAATCCCTACTGCACTTCTTAATGACTTCCTGTGAAAACTGTGGATTATCCAGAGTAAATGCATTCAGTTACAGGGTTAATGAAAAGCAAAAAAAAAAATAATTTATAGCGACGCAGGTGTTATTCTCTTCCTTGTTTATTTGTAATGATCAAATTTTACTTCCTGAAATAAGAAAGAAACACAAGTAGCGAGACATTTGGTCATTAACACGACTTTGTCTGCATTCATCAACACATCAGGACTATCATACGATAATAACGTCTCCAATGGACTTGGGAACCATCAAGAAACGACTGGAGAACAATTACTACTGGAGTGCGAGTGAATGCATGCAAGACTTCAATACCATGTTCACCAACTGCTATATCTACAACAAGGTGAGCAGAAACGCTCCAGGCTGGTTCTCCTTCCTAAATCTAAAGCTTCATAGATGTCTTTTTGTCTTCTAGCCCACAGATGACATTGTACTGATGGCTCTCGCTGTGGAAAAGATTTACTTGCAGAAGGTTTCCGCGATGGCACAAAAGGAAGTAGAGGTCTTCCCCTCTGCACCCAAAGGAAAGCCCACAAAAGGTAGCGCTCCAGGTATTAGCCTTTTATTTTTTAATTGCATGATAAAAAAACAGCAGAATTCAAGTAGCTTAAAAATGTATTCTTCCTGCTTTTGTGGTGTCCTGTTTCACAAAGGTGGTTATGTTAATCGACAGTTCTTTCAGGAAATGGCAGTATGAATTAGCATTTGCGCTAATAAAAGAACGTGGTGCTGTTTGGTCCCGAAAAGCTCTGAATGTGGTTCAGAACAATTAGCTCTCAGATGCCCCCCCCCCCCCCCCAATGGAGCGTTGTTGTTTTCACACATGTAATTAAAGCTGCTCGCTCAAGACAGATGGCTGATGCAAGGTCTGAACAGGCCCTCAGGACAGTTTGCAGTTTTCCTGCACGTTAACGCGCGCACGTGAAACATCAATGCTGTCAGATCTCGTTTTCTGTTTGATGAAAGGTCACATGAAGAAGAGCTCTCTTGAATACGCAACCGTCAAATTTAATAGAAACACATCTAAACAATGAAAAAACCCACTGCTGGTGTGATCGTGTTTTCTGCCTCTCTTTCTTTTAGATGCAGTGCTTATTAATTATTTTCTGTTAAGCCCACCCTCCGCCCACCCACGCTTTTTGCTGTGTGTGTGTGTGGTGTAATAAAAAAAAACTACAACAATGGCAGAGAAGTAAATACTCCCTGTGCACGCTCTATTAACTCAGTTAATGACATGCACATGTAGACGTGAAAATGGGGGTCACACGTGCCCCACTATTTTGACGATCGCTGTTTTAACGGGTGTTGATCCATTTCCACAGGTGGGCAGGAAGTGACCACATGTTCATCAGTTGCGACCAGCCAGCCCAGCGTCACCCACACACCCTCCACACACCCTTCACCCTCGTTGCCCAGAAAATCACAAAACACCCTAAAAGTGAGTCGCCACCTCCCTCCATCATAGTTTTTTCCTAATTTTTTTTATTTATTTTTTTATAATAGTAATGTTGTGTTTCTCTTCCATCAATGAAGAAGACGAGGCTGAAGCGGAAAGAAGGCGCCGCTGCCAATTTGTCGTCTGCATCCGGAACCGTTCCGAGCGATTCCCCCAAAACCAAAAAGAGACGTAGAAACTCGGGCCGAGTCGTCAATCCCGGTAGCAAGAATGCTGACGAGAAGAACTTCCTGCAGCAAAGAGGTGGACAGGGCAGGCCGAGCGAACAGCTCAAGTATTGCAGCAACATTCTGAAGGAAATGCTGTCGAAGAAACACGCGGCCTGCGCTTGGCCTTTCTACCTGCCTGTCGATGCGAAGGCTCTGCAGCTACACGACTACCACGACATCATCAAATACCCAATGGACCTCAGCACTGTCAAAGTATCGGCTCTTATGTTTGCATTAACCAAAATGTTGAGTCATGTAATTTTCATTATAAAATCGTCTTTTTTTTTCCTCCAGAAAAAGTTGGACAAAGCGGAGTACCAGGACGTTCAAGCTTTCGCTGCAGACATCAGGTTAATATTTTCCAACTGCTACAAATACAACCCTCCTCATCACCATGTCGTGTCTCATGGAAGAAAACTTCAGGTTTGTCAAACTGTTACTTTTGCCGACTGAACAATTCGGAACAATTTAAATGGTACACCGAGCTCTGTTTACTGTTTAACTACTTTTTTTTCCTCATTGCCAACGTGTGTGTGTGTGTGTGTGTGTGTGTGTGTGTGTGTGTGTGTGTGTGTGTGTGTGCGCTCTTCAGGCTCTGTTTGAGAAGAGATTTGCAAACATCCCAGACGAGCCGGTAGACTCCTTTTCAGAAATGAGTGCCGTGTCCCCCCAGAGTGCTGGTTTTAGTGGGACAAGTACCACCGACTCAGTTAACGTCGACAAATCGAACTTGGCGGAGGAACGTTCCACCCGACTTGCAGACTTGCAAGAACAGGTGGGTGCAGAGCAGGTGGGTTTCTATACAGACCTGTAGGTTACAGTCTTCATTATCACATTGTGTTGGTCAAACCTGCTTCACAATCAGATTCACAGATTCTGAGCTCCAGGACCTTGAAACTTATGTCAGTTTTGTTTTGTTTTTTGACTCTCGGATCCACAGCGGGGGGACCTCAGTGTGTGTATAATCTCCTCTCAGTTGTTTGGAGAGGATATTGCAGACTGATAAAATCACTTACTGAGCTAGACTTGGTCCGGCACACAGTTAATCCCTAATGAGAATTCTTTGTCTTTATTCTTTCAGTTGTTGTCCCATCCTTTCACAGCTCAAGTCACACCTCAGCTTTGTTTTCTTCGCACTTGATGTTCTCGATTTTCTTGACACTAGCCTGGTTCTGTTGACCGTCTCCCCAGTTTAAAGCTGTCCATGGTCAGCTCACTGCCCTTTCTGAAGTGCCTGTGATTAAACCGAAGAAGAAAAAAGAAAAGAACAAGAAAGATGACTGCAGGAATACTAAAGGCAGTATGAGCTCCAGCCCCAGGTATCATGTTCTACATCACTGAAGAGCTTTTCACATCACAGTCGGCCACCACCGTACAAAGACCTTTGACTGCATCGTCTCTGATTTTAGGAAGAATCGGGAACAAAGAAAAGACTGTGAATCCGGTGAGGAATGTCTGCCGATGACATACGAGGAGAAACACCAGCTGAGCCTCGACATTAACCGGCTGCCGGGCTTGAAGCTGGGCCGCGTGGTGCACATCATTCAGACACTAGAGCATTCCATGTGCAACAGCAACCCGGACGAGATCGAAATCGACTTTGAGGTGATGAAGCCGTCCACCCTGCGCAAGGTCGAACAATACGTGAGGTCGTGCCATTATAAGAGGTTTAAAAGATTCCAGAGTGAGTATGACATCTTCCTACCAAAGTGAGCATAACTCCTTACATTTTAGTCCCATCAGCAAATGTAGCTTTACCCAGTCACGGGTACGTTTTTACTTCCTGTCACTCAGAGAGAAGCCTCCACGCCGCATCTCTTCGTCCCGGTTGCAGCAGTTCTTCAGATTCTTTCACCAGCAGTTCGAGCGACTCCAGTTCAGAAAACAGCGATTCATGATGGCTATACTAAGTGAAGCTGCAAAACTGTTAAATGTTCTCATATTTGTACTCATTGTCAACTACGTGTGGACAATTGAACATAACTTTGTATTCAATGTGGTTTTTCCTCACTCTGTTCTTTATTAACTGCAATATCCGCCGCTGGTGTTTCTTATCAGACGGTATAAATTCACAACATTGCTGCTGAGCCAACGCCATATTTCATAGCAACCCAGGTCCAGCCAATATCCTGTCTCTGTCATTCATTTTGTTCATGCTGAGTAATTGCTGCTTTGGCCTTTTTCCAAATTCATCATAGAAATGCATTTACAGGAACGAGGCAGAGGAGCAGTTGGAGGATTCAGGTAGATGAAGGTACATAGCTCAACATCGTCACGCTTCAGTTCTCACCCATTTCAGGAGTGTATTTAACACGTGTTTTCTATTTCACTCATTGATCTCAGCACAAAACTAGAAGCTTGGATTTTAAATGTAATTCACAGATTAATGGGTGCTAGACGAAACTTTGGCCGTCGATTAACAAACATGACCAGCTTTAAACAGGTTCAAGATAATCAGTCTCGGCACAACAAACTGTCATGTCAATTTATTTTCCTCTTTTTTTATAAATGTTATATAATGTATATTAAAATGTATTTTTGTATCAAAAGATATTTTCTCTGAGGAGTTTTGCTTCCAAAACCCTGTAGGTTGTAAAAAGATGGAAACATTCACCCTTTTGTTCATTACCAATTGTTTAAAACGCTGTAATGTGTCATCATCCATCACGTCTGCAGTATATGGGACAAATGTTATTTTCTATTTTTTTAGTTTATTTTTTATTTTATATAGTTGATTAATCCCCAAAGGAAAATTAGTGGAACAGTCACATTATACTGGGAGGTATGGACAACTTTCCTTCCGTGTTTAATCATAAAGTAAAACTCCCCTCATATCTCTCTGCAGGGAATAGGTATCTTCTTCCTGTGGAAAAAAAAAATTCTGTTAGTGATTCAGTGATTAAAGTTGAACAGTTGTTACTTTTTTCAAGGCGTCGTCTCCCTTACAAGTGGCTCCTTTGGGTGCACCGTTGGATTTGGGTGCACTTTGGAGCTGCCTGCCACTCTACCTCCCCCTGCATGTGTACAGGCCCCCTGTGTGTGCTTGTGTGTTCAGGGACTGTACACACATGTATATATACATGATTCATTCAATTCAACTGACTAGAGTGTGTCACTAATTTCCCTTTAGGGATTAAAATCAGTATATAATATTACTTTGCTTTTGAGTAATAAAATATAAAGCATCACAACAGCGTGTTTTGCATATTTTAGCCCATTCACAGTGATTTATGCAGAACTTGACCACCATGTTTCTCTATAGTTTTTCCAATCCATTCGTGCTACATGAGTGTGGTATATAAATCATCCTATCCACAATTTTTTTGTATTTTTTTTAATTAAGGAAAGTCCAATGCTATTCTTTAATAATGTCTGTGGATTGATACAGCCCGCGATGTACTGGCGTCGCGCCCCGAGTTTCCCCTGCCTCACGCTCTAATCCTGCTGGGATAGGCTCCAGCACCCCGCGACCCGGGGTCAGCAGATGAGGCGGTGATGGAAGCTGGATGGATGGATTGTTATTGTATGCAGTTCAGTAGTCAGACAGGAGATGGCGATCATGTCTTTTGTTCTGTTCTAGGAGGAACACTTCATGGTTTTACTATGGTTTTATTTTTGTTTAATTAAGTCTGATTTGCATTTATATCCCACACATACATTAAGAAAAAAAAAATTCTTACAGACTCAACTGACAAGGAAGTCATTATGCTATGTATAGCATTTTTTATGTGAATGATGCAGATCTCTCAGCAATTAGTGCTGGGAAAATTTAAAAAGCAGAAGCTAGAACTGCATGCAAATTGTAATCTATTTACCTTTAGTTCTCTGAGCTCAGCCTGCTGTCCTTACACTTGTATACTGAACACTGTTCCTGTATTCCCAACATGCCACACTCAAAATGCCACTGGGCGCCCACCTACAACCTCTGGGCATGATTGATCAATGACACAACTTCAATGACAACTAGTCACTTCTGCCACTTGTGGCCATCACTCACAACACACGAATCCAATGTTAAGAAGGCCACCCACTTGTAACTCTCCGGATGCATCATGTATGACTGTGTTTGCTTTGATTAATGGATCTCCGGTTTTCATTTTCTTTTTCACCATCTTGCAAAAAAAAAACAAACGCACTCACAGGGAAAAAAAAAAAACAGGCTTTATGAATTAATTCTCAATGTTTGTGTTGAAATGTGTACAATGAACTGCGCAGGCACGCACTTCTGCTCTGTGAACGATTTATGCTAATGTGGCATATATCGAGAATCTTAATTGCAAATTAGCTGCTACTGTTCTTGATAAAGTGAGGGCCTCTGTCTTGTGTGCGCTATTGGCAACAAAAGACAAGGTGCTTATTAATCTATTCAAACCATTAGTTTTCCAACATGAGAAATTTGCTGAGTAGGTTATTTACCGCACTGCACTGCATCACCTTCACATGTAATATATACATAAAGTATATCCACTTGTGGGAGCTGCCAGAGAGAGCTTAGGCTCACTGCACCAGCAAAGAGCAACAGTTACAACCTTGGGGCCACTGCTGGCCCTTTCTTCCAGTTCATGTGCATGGTGGATTCACTGTTGCACCGACTTCAATGGTCCCATGTTCACAGGTACCTATAAAGTCATGGCATGACCAGGTTTGTCAGAAATGTCTAAAAAAAGAAAAGCATCCTCCCTTTTTTTGTTGCTTGCTCTAACCACTTTCACACAGGAACAAAGCAACAGGAAGTACAGGCCACACCCACCTGTCAAGGAAGAGGCGTGGCCAGACTCGATTAAAGGACCCATTATGTATTTTTTCATTCATGTCATTCAACTGCCAGATGTCCACCTACACTGTATTTAAAATGTCTTGCCCCAAAGTGCTCCGTGGTTCCCAATATTATTTGATCTGAAATTCTCACGATGAGACCGGCCAGTGAGATAATTAAAGCTGTGTTTTCCAACAATCGTCATGGACAATGAGAGATTGTGGATAACACAAGAGCTAAGCTAACACAAACTAACGAAACCTCGGATTTTACCAGTAAGACCGAGTTTTTCTCTTGTATTCTCGTGTGTGTGTGTGTGTGTGTGTGTGTGTGTGTGTGTGTGTGGGGGTGGGTGGATACACACAGCTCTGCGATCACTTAGAAGGGCTGCTTTCATTCACCAAAAAACCGACAACTGTTCTGAATTTGTAATTAATGTGTAACTAGTTATATGTCCGCTGTGATGCTGAGGACAGTTTGAACCAGCGTTAACTAGTTAACCAAATGCTAGCTGAACTCAACAGCTTGTGAGGAACTGTCAGTGTGTAGCTCTAAACCAGGTCATCATCATCATCGTCAATCACACACACACACACACACACACACACACACACACACACACACACACACACACACACACACACACACACACACACACACACGCACACACACATGACTGACGTGGACCTAACCAGTTAGCCAAATGCAAGCTGACTTCAACAGTTTGTGAGAAGCTTTCAGTGTGTAGCTCTGAGCCATGTCACTACCACACAACAAACTCCCCCTCTGGGATGAACACGTCCGTATCTGGGTGGACAAACAAATATGACTCAGGATAGGTCAATTTATTCTATCAAACACCCCGGAGATGATGTGAGGTTTGGCGTTTTATAAATCAGATCGTTTTTGATTCTGTTCAGCCATGAATCCAAAAGATTCCAAATATCTATTGACGCAGGAAGCGTTTTGTTTTCCAGATTCTAGGATGTGGTCAGGTTAGGGAGGATCACTATGTGTATGTAGAGACCTGAAAAAATGTGTTTTTGTTAATAGGACCCCTTTAATTTGCAATTCAAGTCGCACGCACGCACGCACGCACGCACACACACACACACACACACACACACACACACACACACACACACACACACACACACTGTCTACAACCAGAGGGTTAAAACAGAAGAACATGAAGGCATTGCAGTTGAATTTTAGGAACTTTGGACCCATTGACAAAATTGTGAATAAGAATATCATAGTGGATCTTTTAAAAAAATCCATAACAGCTTCATCAGGTTGATATTTTTCCACCTTCAATCGTAGGTCTAGGTATGATTGACAGCTTCATTCGTCTTAAGAGAATAATAATCAGTAAAACAAGTGCAGCTAGGCACAGTAGAAAAGAGTTTCTATGAAGCTGTTGTCGAGCTAGTGCTGCAATTTTTCTTGCAGTTTATTGAGCAGATTTAGAACTGTTGCATGCACCCCCACCTCAGCCACACCTCCCAAAAGACCTGCTTGATAAAGCATAGTTTAGGCTGATGGGGCTTTTCTAAAATTCCATAAAGGCAAAGTGTGCTCATGGCTCCATTGAGCAAAACAACAACACATTCAAAGGCCAGTTGTGTATCACAAAGTTCAATGAGCAAGAAACAGCCACCTTGAAAGCTTGCCTGTTCATATCTAAAGATTATCAAGCCTTCTCAGGGTTACATAAGGCTGCAATTAACTATAAATGCGTCATACGTCTCACATAGCCCACTATTTTCTACACAGAATAATGTGCGACATTTCACTTATGATTTTAGCTTTTGTCACAGCTTCATACCAGTTTCCAAAGAGTTATGTTTCTCTTTTGATTCATGGCTGTTCCTGAGTTAACACTGATTTACGCCAGCATCGCATAAGAGAAAATTGCAAGTAATAACAATTCAACTTGATTTAAGATTTAGATCAAAGGGCAGTAAGTCATAAATTACATTATTAAAACATGCTCAATCAAAGGTTACTTTATGGTCAACATCTTCTGTGAATCATTCACAGTCATAAAATATCTCATGGCTAGTTTAAACTAAAAATGTGAAGAATATTCTCTTTTTTGAATGACTACAATCTTTAAGAAATAGTGGATTGGATAAAAACATCAGTTTTCACTCGGAATAGAAGCCAGTTTTTTATTGTTAAACTACTGCACAGTTCTTGAAGTCTATACTGTAGAGTTGTGTGTAACCTGCTTTTGATCAGCACCCATGACAACTGAGCTTTAGTTAATTCCATAATGACCTCTGTTGTGGGGTGATGCCTTTCAATCCTGGGGGGAAGTTGGCTGAGGTGAACTGGGGCAGACAAAGCTTCCAGTCAGAATCTGCAACGCCCGATAGACTAACCACATGACCAGACACTGCAAACCACCTTGGGGTCTCTTCATAATCTTGGTTCATCTCCCTCTGTAGGGGTTTTAGCCCAGCAAACCCTCCAACCAATGGGTAATATTTTCCTGGCCAGGTATGAAAGACTGGATTGTTTGATCATGCAAGCAATCCTTCAGTCCTAATCGTTAAACTGGACGCTGGTCAAGTGTAAGGGCTCAAGGCTGTGCTAATTGGACTGCAGACCTGCACCACTGGGTCAGAAAAGACCAGGATTTCTGCCGGGTCTGTGGAGGAGGTTCATGGTGCTGCATTCGCTCACTTGACCGACCCCACACGTCCTTAATGGAGTTTAAGTTGAGACTCGTTGCCAGTAATTCAAGAACTCCCAAATCTCCTCCAGCACGCCAATGGTCCATACGAGTCGTAATGCTCCAGCTGTGATGTTCATGCAAATACCATAAACATCATATGTTTTTTTGTTTTTTTTTGTTGGGGTTGGTTAGTTTACAGGGGAGTGGACGTTTGGCAAAATATAGACAAAGGAACTGTGGGTATTTCCTCAAAGACTGCTTACTGACTCAAGGGTGCACACTCACACAAATCAATGTGATGTGACCAAACCTTATGTGTTGACATAAGGTTTGGTCACATCACAGTACTGTCTTGTGACATTGACAATTATCACAAGACATACCTTATATATACTGTAAATGTACAATCACTTTTAAATTAGAAAAAAAATAATATATAAATGCTGCATTTTGACATTCCTTGAATTTAGTTAACAAGACATCAGGATGGTGCAAAAGAATGGATGTAGTTGTGTGCTGTTTCTCTGTTCCCTCATATCTAGATGATATGATTGAAGCCTACTTTGCTTCTTAAGCAAAGTAGGCTTAAGAAGAACATTCATTCATTCAATCGTTCATTAAGTAATTAATTAATTTATTCATTCATTCACTCATTCATTCATTCATGTTCAACTCGCTTTGTCCGCTGCAGGGTATACTCCGGGCCCGATGCCGCTGTACCGCGGTAAAAACAAGATACTATTTATTAATGATAACTATTTATTTCCTTATTCAAGGCCGGGACCCTTCGTTGAACCATAGATGTTAAAGATTCAGATAATCTACCCAACCATGGTTTTTCTGTACTGCAATGTTTTCAATTGGAAGTAAATTGCCCAAAAGTCCCTGCAGACATCTGAAGGTGGGAAGGGATGTCGATGAAGATGAGAAAGTAATGAGACATGACAAAGAGAATTTAACAAGGAACAGGCGGCATAATGGTGTCAATGACAATTAAGTGATTCATCAACCAAGTATGATTATTTTATTAAAAGGACATTAAGAGAATCTAGAAAAAGGAGAGAAGTGGTATGATGCGGGGATGTCTGATGAAGAGATCCATAATGTCATTTAAGGGTCATTCCAGCTTTTTCTTCATGCATTTAAATTTGAGCTAAGAAATGACATCTATTAAAACAAGCACAAACTACTCAGGATCCCCTGTGGAGGGATTTCAATGAAAAACTGATAATGATTTAGAGACACATAGCTATTAGCTCACTACTGAGGATCTCTCACTTTACTCACTTCACTAATGTATTAATAATTAATTATAATCGATAATGTCTGATGAAAAAACAAACAAATCCTTACTCCATAATTAGTTATCACAAAAACAAGAATGAACCTGAAGTAGGATTTTCATATTGTAGAGAATTGCTATGTTGAGTCGGGTATTAGAAATCTTGTCAGTTTTATGTGAGAAAAAAGTTTCATTTTCAATCCAAAACATATTAATATAAGATTCCCCAAAATATGAAAATGCTCATCTCAAAATTTTATATATATATATATATATATATATATATATATATATATATATATATATATATATATATATATATATATATATAATATATTTTAAGTTTAGTCAAAAAATACTAAAAAGCCTAGAAGTTAACTGTCTTTATCGAGTAAGATAATATACCCTTGAAATGTAAATTTGACGTATGGTTTAATTACACTGTTTTACCACCCATGTCTGTCTACTGTCGTGCTCATTGGGGTGAATGAGCTGATTTTAATGCAGAATTTAATTCAGAATAAAACAATAACAACCACTGCTTTATGCAATATGTGTCAAACTCATATAATCGCATAAAAACTCTCCCTTTAAAGAGATCTTACTGCACTGAACCCAGGAAAAGGACTTTACAGCAGTTTTGTTTTTGGTGTGAAATTTCCTTGTTTCCTTCTCTGCAGCAACAGCTTTTCTCCATTAGAGGGCGCATGTTCAACTCCCAGTAACCCCCCCCACCCTAGAAATATCGCCCTGAACTCCCAGTCTTGCAGTGTGGAGCCACTTGAACAAAGTGTGGACTGTCTGTCCAACTCTGCGTGTCAGGTAATCGGCACAGACGAACCAGTTCGACCCTCCTGGTCCGACGTCGAGCGAGACGCACGGAGGTTCCCCCGTGGATCAGCGCTGCGCCCGGGTCAGAGTTTGGGTCCGCTAGACATCTCCGACCAGAAGAGAAACAGGACGAGTGGGACAGAGAGAAGGGAGAGAGGGGGTGGGAGAGAGAGAGAGAGAGAGAGAGAGAGAGAGAGAGAGAGAGAGAGAGAGAGAGAGAGAGAGAGAAAGAGGGAGAGAGAGAGCATGAACGGAAGGGAGGCACAAATGACTGAAAAGCAGAGCTGTTCACACGCGTAGCGCTATTTTTGGGGCGTGTGTAAAGGCGCCACACAAAGTAACGTTAACCGGATCATTTACGCTCATATTTTCGTCCTGGACCTGTTTTCCTCTGCCGGGGGGAGCGTTGTTCACACCGTGTTATGGAAAGAGGGTGATCCCGGCGCCGTGGAGAGACCCCACTCTCTCGTGTGATCTCCTCCTCTTTATTGTTTGCTGTGGGAATCTGAAGTTTGTTTTTTTGTTTTTGTTTTTGTTTTTGTGTGTGTGTGTGTGTGTGTGTGTGTGTGGACGCTGAACTTCCGAGGAAACGATTAATTCAAACGATCCTCCCAGACTTGGAGACCAGGAGCGGCGTTTGTTCGGGCTGCTGTTTTTGGATTCAATGAAATGTGAGACATTGGTCCAGTCCACACATGACACACCGCTGCATCCAGCTGCTTCATCCACCACCACCACCCTTCATTCACGATGGATTGGATTGGATGTGCTGAGAAAAAGTTTTTCAGGATGAAGAGGAGAAAATTCCCTTAGCTCGACTCTCGCCCGCTTTACTACATCTGTTGGAAAGGTGTTGTTATTTTAGCCTTTGCCAAGCCTTCATCGTTTCCATGTTGTGGCCGCAGCAGAGCTGACATGCGTCTGGTATGGGCGTATAGTGAGGTGACACACTACCACTAACACAGTTGTGAACAGCGCCTGGTCATTGAGTTGATAGTGAATGAGAGAGACATCCGTGCGCAAGTAGGGACCGACCGGAGCGCCTGCTTTGTGCGCGGCGATCCACCGCTTTCAACCCGCCGTGAAGACTTGGAGGACTCGGTTACTTTGGGACGAGAGTCTCCGCAGCTGATATGGAGGAGTGGAGACAATGCGGGAGGTGGTTGATAGACTGCAAAGTCCTGCCCCCGAACCACCGGGTCGTGTGGCCCTCGGCGGCCGTCTTCGACTTGGCGCAGGCCCTGCGAGACGGGGTGCTCTTGTGCCAGATGTTGCACAACCTCTCACCGGGATCAGTAGACCTGAAGGAGATCAATTTCAGACCCCAGATGTCACAGGTGAGTCAGTGCAAGCTTTGAACCTGCAGGTGATTGGAGATTTCACTGTTGTCTATGGTTCAAGCAAGGGTCCCGGCCTTGGTAGTTTTTGGAAAGCTGAGTGACATTCTGCTCCATGTCATTCCCTGGATTTTCATCAGTTCACCGACAGATTAAAACAGGAAACCTTCCCCTTTGCACCAAACCCAGCCACTGCTTGTGATGCTCCAGATGGGCATGTTGCTGTGTATTTGTAATTCCACACATACAGGGCTCATTCAGGCTCATACAGATGAAGGAACAGGGTGTAAACCATGCATGTACTCTTAGTGATGGTTGCCTACTGCCAGAGAGAAAGATCACATCACAAGGTGTGTAGTTGCTCTTCAATGCCTGCTGCAACTTTGCTCGAGATGAACATTGTCAATCCTGCTCTATAAGAAGGAGGGGTCACAGAGGGTAATTTGCTGAGAGATTACCCATATTACACCAAATAAGTCAAAAGAATGTCACGTTTGTCGATGTGTTATTGGTAAGTGGGTGTGGCACTGGTTCAGCTGAGTTAAGCAACACTCCTAAAGGCTAAACCATGACATTTGGTCTCCAATAAAGCTTCATTACTTGAGGGGTTAGAGTTCTGAGAAAGGTATCCTGATTGGCCAACAGTTGCCTCGGTGCAGGCTGCACTTTGTCTGCTTTGCCGTGCCCACAGAGGCTGAAACATAATGACCCTACGTCACCCTGTGACAGCACATTTATCCGATGTTGTTGGCACACCTTCCGTGACCTCTTTCTGTCATAAAAATGTGTGAATGATTGTATTCACTGTATCAGCCTGGCTTTCAGTCTCTAACTATTTTTCTCCTTCTTGATTCTTTAAAAAAAAAAATCCTTGAAGTTCAATGTGGTAAATAAAACTCCAGCAATTTTAATAATGTTATCTCTGAACAGGCAAAACAATGCATATTGAGAGCAGAGTTTATTTTGAATGACATCAACGTAAACCATCTCGGACAAATTGTTCACCGTTTGGAAACAAAAAAAGCCTCATGAGGATATCTTCAACAGAGCTGAGTGCCATTTGTCATCCTGTAAAAGAGGTTCTGAATAGTGAAATGTCCTGAAGCCACTAAGATTGTTATAAGGGATTGAGGAAAGTATACACATGTTTCTGGTGTTAACTGCTGCACAGCTAGCAAATGTTTTGTAGCTCCTGTTTCTCAGATGTGAGGAGTTT